>NC_045957.1:95724492-95890235 GCF_010909765.2 Amblyraja radiata
CCACGGGCCATATTTTGTAGACTCCTGCCTTACAACAATGTTCAGAAGTACAAAAATGTATGACTTTATTATTGTGATAAGTATAAATCTATTTTTAAATAATCTAATATCTTTCTAATGTACCGCCGCCGCTGCTAATGTGGAGGGAGAGCGAGGTAGCGTCAATTACGTGGGCTGAGCCGACGTAATTGACGCTCGCTCTTCCTCCACTGGGCTCAAGACACGCCCCCTTGTGAGGCAGATCTGATCGCTGCCTCCCCTGGTACTTTTTCATTGCAGTTTTATGATGAGACCAGTGAGCACATAATTTAATATATTTCTATGTGAAATACGTTTCCTGGACTATGGAAGGTGAGGACATGTAATGAAGGGGTTTACACACATTACATTGTTGACATACATAGAGATAGTAACAGGCACACGCTTATTGCCCGCGCTCCATGCAGTTTCTGAGGGGTTGCGCAATCAGAGGGGAGGCTCAGCTCGTCGCTCGCTGCCTCACCTCTCATCTCTCCCTGTATTTGCAGCGGAGCTGCGCAAATTTGGTGATATTGACTATAAAAAATGATTAGATTCATATAGAAATGACATTTATAACACAGATCAGTGAAAAAAATCGTTATATTTATTTTATTTTATTGTTATTTTTCTTTACTTTTTTTAACAGCTATTTTCATTGGAAGTATGACAGATGAGGCTCCCCTGACCACACGTCCCTGGTGTAAGGTAAGAGGGGAGAAGTGGGGAGAAGGGAGGAGAAAACTTTTAAGAAGCCAGACAACTCTGGATGCTTTCAAGAGAGAGCTAGATAGGGCTCTTAAAAATAGCGGAGTCAGGGGATATAGGGAAAAGGCAGGAACGGGGTACTGATTGGTGATGATCAGCCATGATCACATTGAATGGCGGTGCTGGCTCAAAGGGCCGAATGGCCTACTCCTGCACCTATTGTCTATTATCTATTGTCTATTATTTGAACTTAAATGCTACGCATGTGAAACAGGCCAGGTTTATTCCAACATTTTGTATACTTCTCTAAGTTTGTACCCAGGAACCTCTTCTTCTGTGACAATTTTTCCCGGGGTTGTTGCTATCATAGAGACATAGATTGATACAGTGTGGAAGCAGGCCCTTCGGCCCAACGCCCGCACCGGCCAATACTCACCAGCTCCGCAGTCTCCCGAGCCCCCGGGTCGTTCAGGTTGGAGGCCGCTCCACGGTGCTAGG
The DNA here is from genome assembly GCF_010909765.2 of Amblyraja radiata. Taxonomy (NCBI): domain Eukaryota; kingdom Metazoa; phylum Chordata; class Chondrichthyes; order Rajiformes; family Rajidae; genus Amblyraja; species Amblyraja radiata. Next base: position 95,725,717 of record NC_045957.1, read on the forward strand.
CCCCAATGACAACGGAGACCCGACAGGGAAAAGGTCGGGTCTCCCAGACAGGGAAGAGATTTTAAACAGTTTCCCCCTGCCCCCCCCCCCCCCCCCCCCCCCCCCCCCCGCCCCCCACATATAGCTGCACATATAGCTGCACATACAAGGATTGTGTCTATCTTTGGTATAAACCAGCATCTACAGTTCATTCCTAGATACTGAAGACATCTTGATTGTAATCATGTATAATCTTTCTGTTGACTGGCTAGCACGCAACAAAAAAGTTTTTCACTGCACCTCGGTACACATGACAATAAACTAAACTAACAACTAATAATTACATCTATCATCAAGGATCCCCACTATCCATATAAAGTCTTCACCCTGCTGCTAACATTAGGCAAGAGGTACAGCAGGCTAAAGTGCTGCACCACCCGGTTCAGGAACAACTGCTTTCCTACAACTATCAAGGTATTTAACCAACCTGCATAACTTTAATTCTTATACTACCTCGGCAACAGAATACTGCGCACCACCACTTGCATTCATGGGATTTATTTTCTAATTGTGTTTTGAACTAATGTCCTGTTTTTGCACAATCCTTTTTACTGCCTTGTATTTATGCATAATTGATGTGCAATATACATTTGTGCGTTGTCTGAGACTGTGTGCCTATGACGATGATGCAAGGAAGATTTTCATTGTTCCTATACCTCACTTTGTGTATATGACAATCAACTCAACTTAACCTGACTTGACTTGACAAAGGTTTAAGTGTTAGTCATACCGCTACAACTATATAGCTGCACATCAAGGATTACAACTGGACAGTGATGACATTCATTAGTGATCCAAGTTGACAGATATGTACACATGAAGAACTGACTTTTTATGAAAGTCAGTACACAATATATAAACTATTTGTTACAAACACCATAAAAATCAGGACAAATCCAATTGTACAGGTGCACAACCTTTTATCCGAAGATCCAAATAACGAAAACCTCCGAATAGCGGCCATTTTTTCGGTCCTTGAAGAAAGGTCCTTGAAAACGTTCACCGAGGGCGGCCCGCAGAGGTGACAGCGGAACCTCCGGTCGGTCCTCGAAGAAAGGGGAACTAAATCCCCATTCATAAAAGAGAAGGTGAGGGTATATTGTGCGGGAGGGTTAATAATTGACAATATGCTGCTGCCTGCCCGCTGAGTTAAAAAGTTCCCACGGTAGACTCACGAAACACAGTGTTTCGTGAGTCTTGCGTGGGAACTTTTTAACTCAGCGGGCAGGCAGCAGCAGATTGTCGCTCGCTTCAGTTTCACCCCACCTACACCCATCTGCTTCCCGGCCATGTGTGTGACCCCTTCCCTCCCCTCTCCAGCTCCCCGCCCATTGCACCGGCGCGGGGGCTTTGCACTGTCTTCACGTCGGTGATTGCAGCAGGACAGTGCCAGTCACCGGAGACGTCAGGACCAACGGGACACCGACCCCCAGGCCCACTGCAAGCACGGAGATCCCAGAGACCCACAGCCAACAGCAGCCCAGCCCAGCCCCGCTCCAACTACAGAGGGACCTGGGTTGCGGATGACGGGGCGCAGCTCGGGGCGTCGTAGGGGCCCATCGGGGAGCGGGTTCCTGTTGGTCCTGACGTCTCCAGCCACCTGCCATCCTCCGGGAGCTGTACCGCCCTTGCAGGAGAGTGGGGTTGTTTGCAGTTGCAGAGGGAGGGGGCAAGGGCGGTACAGTTCCCAGTCTCAGCTCCAGTCCAGGGGGGTGGCCGGAAACGTCAGGACCAACGGGACACCGACCCCCAGGCCCACTGCGAGCACGGAGATCCCAGAGACCCACAGCCAGCAGCAACTCCAGCCCAGCCCCGCTCCAACTCCAGAGGAACACGTAGGGGCAGAAGCTGATGGTGTGCAAGGTACGTCTTGTTCTTGGGGTGGCGGATGAGGGGGCGCAGCTCGGGCTGTGGGCAAACTGCCACTTGTCGCCGTAGCGGCCCATTGGGGAGCGGATTCCTCTGGAGTTGGAGGGGGGGGGGGGGGGTTATTGTGCTGTTTGATCGCCCCCTGCTATCCCAGGGACAGGGAGACACAGCGGCTTTTTAGACTGGTGGGCAATCACTTCCAAAGTTCTGCCCACACAGTCAGTACACCTCTCCTACACTGCATTTCATACAAACATTTATTCTGCAAGAAAAAACTACATTGAAGACTCAAACTCGCGACCGAGTTTACTGCCGCGATCAAGGCGCAAACTCGCGACCTTGCGGATATGAGCCGAGCACTCTACCACTGAGCCAGCCATTAAAATCTACGCTAAAAAATTTCCATTCCGAAGACCGACAAATTCTGAATTACGAAAAGTGTCTGGTCCCAAGGCTTTCGGATAAAAGGTTGTGCACCTGTATCAACCGCTGGTCCAACAGCATCCTATGAATCACCAACATTGTTACCAAAGTTGTTAGTCATAATGCTATAAACTAGAACTTACTGTTAACCTTCTCACTGATGCTCACTCTAAAAAGTGCACTGTAATTATTTCACATGTATTCTTTAGCATCTCTCAAACCTGATCCTTCTAACATCTAGGACAAAAACAACAGAGAAATAAGAATGCTATAACGTATTACTTCTCCAGAGACACACGCCACCCTGAATTGGAAATTTCTTGTCCATCTTTCAGTATCGCTGCCTCAAAGTCGTGGATCTCCCTACTGAAACACTACTGTGGGAACACCTTCAGCACAAGAGCTGCAGCAGTTGAAGAAGAGCCTCACCACCACCTTCTCGAGCAATTAGGGATTGAATTAAATCTGTGTCGATGTGTCAGTCATGTGTGTTGAATGAATCTCAGCAGTTTCTAATAATCATACAGATGCTTCTCCAGAAGTACAAGGGAACATTGATGACTGTCATATGTTTAGTGAACGGGCATCCTAGGTATCAGTAATCAACCATATTTGTGTTGGAAATATATGCATTCCCGGGAAAATACAAGTGCAGTGCATTTGCTAAACTGTAACTTGGGAAACGACAAAAGATGTATAGAATTTTGAAAAGATGGGGATGTACAGTACTAGTGGTACAATGCAGTGCTACTAACTGGCAATTAATTTCTAGGTCGTTGCTTTTTTACAGTGGGAAAATAATCTTTGAGTCTCTCTTGTTTTTAAGCAAACACATCCTTCTAAATATCCCCAACAAATTTAAAATGAGCTCCCTCTGTTGACATATCTATACATGAAATGTTGCTCTCCCATTGCCACCACACAGGAATGGAAATGCAATGCCAATACCTATTGCTGCAGGGCACTATATCCTCAGTAGAATGAAAGATAGCTGTCACTATTAATGTTTAAACATCATATTCAAGGTTAAACAACCAAAATAGCCTGCAGTTTTTCCCCTCTATATTCTGTTGCATTTTCAACTGACAAACACAAATCCGTCTGTAGATTGTTGCAAATCACAGAAAAGGCAAGAACTGGTGTTGCATCGGACCCAACTCTATCCTTCCTCTGGGAATGAAATACAGCTCCCCAAATACTTTGGGTTAATGAAAAGTTCAAGAAAACCAACGTCATGTACCAAAGGTATCAGCTTACCTTTCTTTGAGAGACTGTGCATGTGAGAATCGTCAGACATTCAATTACAGATTTGGAATATCTATTTTCATCCTTACTTTTAAATCTATTAAGTAACAAAGACTGTTCAAAGTGAAGAGGACATACTTCTAAGCTGAAGAATCATATGTCAGTGTGGACTTCCTCACATAAGAGCCTCTGATTGTTGAAGCAGGTCACGTTTACATAAGTAAAATAAAAATTACAAATAGCTATTAGAAATATTAAGAGTAGCAAGTTATTTCTGCAGCCAGGAGGATAAACAAACTGAAAAATAAAATTTCAGCTGGAGCTTTGCCACATTGTCTGCCAATGAACTATTTCACTAGAACAACATCAGTCATAATAATGCAATTGTGTCTCTATTTATGTTTTCATGTCCTATTTATTGCCCAAATCAGCAGGCTAACAATCTAACTAAAAAATAGATACTGGAAACCTGAGAGACAGAGAGACATCTGTAGAGAACGAAGCAAGAGCTATTGTTTCACTTTGATGACCTTTCTCCAGAATCAGGCAAAGTTAAGGCCATGTTTTATGTTGCAGAGATGGAGCAGGTGGAGGTGGTGGAGAGAATAAAGGGAAATTTGATAGGTTGGAGATCAAGAAAGACTGTGAAGCAAAGAATGAGGTGTTTGCCGAGAGGTTTGTGAATTACAGATAACCTCTCAGGAGGAGATCTAATGAGTTAAATGAAAGTGGGGGTATGGAGGTGGATGAGAATGGGGGAGGAATGAGAGCAGGGTGGGGGGAGGAATGAGAGCGGTTGGGGGGAGGAATAAGAGCGTGTGGGGGGAGGAATAAGAGTGGGGAGAAGAGAAAGAGCAAGAAAGACACAGACAAATTAAGGTTAGAACTGTGATACATTGAACACTAGAGCTGTTGAAAATCTAAGATAAGCACGACTGCCAGAGATACCCAGCAGGTTAGGCAGTATGTATGGAATGAACTTAATGTCACAAGTTAATCGCATTTCATCAAATATGATGAACACTGGAAAGGCTGGTTCTCTGAAAATGATGAGTTCAATGTTGAGTGCTGAGGCCTATGACCTGTCCAGTGATAACACAAGATACTGTAAATCAAGCCTACATTGGCTGGTGTTAGGTAAGTGTCAGAGGCCAAACATACAGAGTTCAGAATAAGTGTGTAGGAAAGAATTGAAAATGCTGGTTTAAATCGAAGGTAGACACAAAATGCTGGAGTAACTCAGGAGAGAAGTACTGGGTGACGCTTCGGGTCGAGATCCTTCTTCAGAATAAGAGCCAGAATAAGATTGGAATGGGGAATTAACATGTCAAAAATGGAAGCTTCAGTTTATTCTTGCTGACTGATTAGAGGTGTTCTGCAAAAGGGTCGCCATATCTGCATTTGGTTCTTCTTCTGTAGAGAAGACCACATCGTGATCAGTGAATGCAGTAGACCAGGTTGTAACATGGAAACTTAATTGCTGCTTCACCTGGAAGGAGAGTACAGGAGAGAGATAGAAGACCTGACTGAGCGGTGTCGCAACAATAACCACTCCATCAAAGTCAAGAAAACCAAGCAACTAATTGTTGACCAGAAAAGGGAATACAAGAAACCACGTGCCAGTTTTCAAATCGGTGGGTCAGCGGTGAAGAGAGTTAGCAGATTCAAATTCCTAGGCATTGACATCTCGACGACCTGTCCTGGGTCAAGCACATAGATTTTATCATGAAGAAGATGTGCTAGTATCTTTACTTTCTTGGGCATTTAATGAGATTTGTACGTCACTGACAATATTCAGAGATCCATTGTAGACAGTATCCTGACTATTGGCATCATGGTCTGGTACGACACAGGAATGCAAGAGGCTGCACAGAGTGGCGGATGCAGCCTAGTCCATCACGGAGACAGCCCTCCCCACCATCAAAGCCATCTACTTAAGATGTTGCCTCAAGAAAGCAGCATCTATCATCAAGGATTCCCCACCCACCATCCCCGTCTTGCTTTTTTCTCGCTGCTACCTAAGGGCAGGAGTTGCAGTAACCAGAGGCTGCACACTACCAGGTTTAGGAATAGCTATGTCCCTATAACTGTCTCATTCTGAAATCCAATTTGCACAACTGTAATCCCACCTCAACAACAGAACACTACGAACCACCTCTTGCACCACATGGACTTGTTTTCTAACTGTGTTTTGCATTAATGTCATGTTTTTTTGTAATATTTTTCTTTTTACTGCCTTGTGGAATGTATGTGATTTATGTTTTTGTGTGTTGTCCAAGTTTGTGCCTGTGGGAAGGGAAGAGGTAAAAAGTAGGAGTGGCATCTTTTGCAGTTGTTGGGATGGTATCATGAGAAAGGGTATGAATGTTGGTAGCAATGGAAAAGTAAACTATGGAGTCGTGAAGGGAACAATCCCTTTGTAATACTGAGAAGGGAAGGGGAAGATGTGCCAGACGGCAGCATCAACTTTATGTATGGAGGATTATCCACTGAATGTTCAGAGAATTTTATTTTGTTTATATTGCATGTTTATCGTAACGCAGATAAAACTTCAGCGTTATACTTTATGTATCAAAATACCTCTCACAAGAAAGTCATTCTTTCACATTATCCTTGAAGTTTTCAGAGAGTCACAGATTTTGTTTACTCTATGTAGTGTACACCGATGGCTAGTAGCTAATCAACGAGACAGTACAGATTTAAAGCACTGCCCTCAAAGTGAAAAATCACGGAAGCTGTTAAATGTAATCTAGATTTCAGATAACACAGGAGATCCACTCATTCTTTGCTGAAACGTTCATTTATACAAGTTTCTATCAGGCTACTACTAAATTGCACATAACTGGCAGCATTTCTCCCTTATTCATTCAATCATTACATGATGTGCACTGAAGGATGTCTTGCACATTTAATTGCATTCTGTAATGCATGGCCAAAGAGACAATTTCTAAACCAGAACAATAAGGTGTTGCATGTTCAGCTATTAATCCCAGAGTTACATTTTGGGCAAGAGGAACATTTTCACTACTTTTCCAACAGAACAAACTTTGCCATGATGTTCTGGTTTGGCATGTGGAACAAAAGCAGCCCAGTGGCCAGCAAGCAACTGCCAACCTGCCAAAGAATGTCCAAACGGGCAGATGAGTGATAGGTATTGGAAATATCTGTAAATTGCCTCCGTCATAGACAGACCGAGGAAGAGAAAAGTGGGGAGTGGGGGGAAAGATATGGAATAGAATATTTTTAAACCCTACCTTCATTGGGGAAGAGTAAAGAGAGAGAAATGTTGAATCTAATTTTATTTTTTACTCCATTTTGTTTCAAGAAATGTGGAATAAGTAAAATCAGATAACTAGCCAACAACTGGCCTACTTACATCTTGGTAACAATCGACCCAGTGCTTCTGTTGAATGGCAATAAATTAATATGCACAGGTTACATTCTTAATTTGGGAGACTCCATGGACTGAATACAAAAATAAGATTGCATCTTGTGCACCATTACAACAAAAAGGAAAACCAAAACACAGAATTATTCATTTAACAAGCAGGAATTTGCCAGTCCAAATAATAAGCATATATTGCAATTCTCATTTTAACAACAGATGTTACCAAATGTTACATATAATAATGCACATTACATGTATTGTAAAAGAGTAAAACTGGTCATTATTGCAATCATTTAATCCACTCGAAGTAATGCTTTTATTAGCAGCCATTTCATATCATCTAATATTCTAATGTGGAATATTTGGGAATGTGCTTGCCTGGGCTTCCTTTGCATAATGAGGTTATAGCTGTTCTTTGCCACAGGCAGCATGCTTCTTTCGAAATAGTAAGACCAAAGCTATTATTTCCACAGGGCCACAAAATACTGCAGTTAACAGGAAAAACCGGCAGCATCCTATACCCTTTTACACTATTAATGTTAGATACAACACAGGAACATTGCGAATAAATGTAAAATCAATCTTATAAAATTAATCTTATAAAAGTTAGAATCTGTAATTATTTTCCATTTCCTTACATGAAAATCGCTGTCATTTCAAAAGAATCACAAGAAGTGTAAAGCTCTTCTTGTGATACTTGTCACATTTTTAAACATAAAACTTTCAGTATGTGCTTAGTTTTTTGAAGATTATTAAATAACGATGTCAAAGTGAAACAGAATATTGAAAGTCAACAGAAGCCATTTCTAAAATTGAATGCTAGTTTCTTGTACAAAAAGAGTAATCCAAAACCTTTTGAATAATTTATAATTGTTCTCATACATATTTTTCTAGACTGTAATCGTAATTCTTAGAAATTACAAAGTATCACTGTAAAAATATCAATTACTTTATTCAAAATTCTACTGAATGTGGACCAAGTGACATATAATCATTGATCATCATCTTTATCTTCCGGTCATGTAAAATATTTAAACGACTACTCTGACTCCAAGACAATCCAATGATTGACACTCGGAGGATATGGAAGAGTTGGGCACTGGTTTAACAACATGGGCTCTTGAATTACAGCCAATGTGTATTTCACATAATCCTGTAGTAATAATTTCCAATGTTTGTAAATGCATACATTTTCCAGCACAAAATGCATCAATATATGTTCTTTCAAATGTCATATTTATCAAACACCTGAACAAAATGAAATTTTCATATAAGATTCATATATTGCTTTGAAAAATAAGCAAATTAAATTTAATTAACATTGGGCACAAACAAAATCTTATTTAATGTGCCATTATATTAACTATAGTCAATTTTAATCATAGAAACATAGATGCACGTCTTGTTTGACTTTTTTGGGACTGCATGATGGTCCCCGCTAATCAAAACCCTATTCAAGCTAAGGTTGTATTTGTGGTGTCCTAACCTTGCCAATTAAGCACAGCAGTTGACAACAAAAGAGGGTTCCACCCTGCACTGAAGGATTGGTAGTCCCCGTCACTGAATGATACTGCTGTCAGTCCTTACTTCTGCTGAGTACTACAGAAAGCATATTAAATCAACCCTGATCTGTAGCACACATAATGCTCGTAGTAAATGCGACTCCCGTCTCTCCTAATTATACACTACCATTACTTTCTTATGCTGTCAGGGTTTACAACATAAAAGCCTGTAAGGAGCATTGTTTGCCTTTTCAATAAGCCATCAAGTCTGGAAAAATAGACCTGCCGCAACATAACCTGGCAGTGTTCTGTTCAGTGGTTGTGTTATTTATGCAGATCATACCTCTCTGGCAAGAGGAAACACAGCTCTTCTGTTATTATTTCCATCTCTAAAATATTGTAATCATCTCCTTGTACAAATGCTTTTTATCGCCACATTGCACATGTTTCACTTAGATTACACTCGAGTGTCAATTTCTTGTTAGTGGTGCAATGGTTTTCTAGTGTTTATACCATATCATTCACGGAACTGCTGGAAGTGCTCAGCTAGCTTTTCACCTGCAAAGTAGTCCTGGCTATCCTAGATCCAAACATATCCCAATCTCATACTGTTAAATCATTGTTTAAGAGCTATTGCTTGTCAATGCATAACGTCAACACTGATGCATTGCCTGGAGCTGTACTAGAAGGCAGTAAAATCAGTTTTTCATTGTAATTTTAAACATAGATCATACCAAGGACACACTATTTGCTTAGTAACAGAAAGAGCATCTCAGTACGTTACCTGTACAATAATGGTCTGAGCAGGAATCATACTTCACAAGCTGACTAAATCGAGTGCAAACCCCTCATGATTAGGTTTGTAGTAACAGTCCGTAAGCCAATCACTGATTCACCATATCCCAGCACAAACAACAGTTGCTACAGTGAGATACTGCACACTTCATTTCCGTTCCACCCTCTGCCTCTCTCTGGGCACCAGACAGCTGCAGCCAACCAGCTTCAGTCTCCCTGCTACTTGGGCTATTAACCCAACCTCTTTCTTTCCCCATCCTCCCCACGTACACACAAAACACACTACTACCACACATATCAAGCAAAGTGCTCAGCAAAGCGTTGTCAATTCTGCAGCTGTACCTCCCTGTCCCAGGGGGCTGTCCCTATACAAGCCTGATGATTTCCGCACTTATTGCTGCAGCTCTGAGTCTCCTCAAGGCTGGAAAACAGCATCATTTGACATTTATATACGTGATGCTGATGTTATGTGATATTTAAATATAAGCAGTAGATGCAATTCTCTGCATCGCTTCAGAAATGTAACCTGCATTAGCCTTTCCAAATAACAACAATAAATTAGTAAGAATATTAGGTATCACTGTAGAAATTACTAAAACATGACAAGAAATATCCAAATATATTCGAGATTAAGTATTCTACGTTTCATAAACAAAGATAATTTCCTACCTGTTTTTAATATACTCAAATTTGATGAGGGAGCATCACTTAGCAGCATATTATTTTTGTATTAACTCGGCTTGTCACAGTAGACCGTTAAATCCATTCAATAAGACAGTTCTCTGCATTCCATGTGGTGGCTGCCAGAATGCAACACTTTCACAGAAACTGCAGAGGAAGCAGAAGCAATTGAGCAAATGCATGATACTGGAGTCATTTATTCTGATTCGGTTAGCCCTTCCAAATATCAGACTGCATATATAATCTGAGTGCCCTCATCCCATTACGTTAAGCTATCTTAGATTTTGGTGGTAATTCCCTCCCAAAATTATGTTTAATTTGTTTTGTTTTTTTAAAAAGGAATCATATTTTAAGTTTCCTTTCCATAATCAAATCTTGCAATAAATGCAATGTGGACTTAGAAAAATTGCAATTCTAACATCTTATTACAGACCGTAACCACATTTAAAAATACAAAGCTGTGGGAGTGATGAAGCATGCATTATTGTGAATTAAATGTTTATCACTATAATTTGTTTCAAGGGATGAAAATCACTCCTGGATTATGAGGTTATGCGTTTATTTGGGAGTCATGGACTGATACACTGAATGCAAAATTCCATTATCAACTGGTCGCCCAATTATTACCCAGTACCAACGCATGTGCTCTTCTTTTAGCTTATGATGCAGCACACATTTGCAAACCAATATAATTACTGACAATTTTTTGACTGCTTCACATGGTCGCTGCTTGATTGCAAAGAAAAACTCCAATTTAATATGATGCTTTTCATGTTCTATTTGGGACATTCCATAATACTTCATAGCTTCTAAAGTGCAGCCACTCATGCAATATAGGAAACATAGCATTTAACGTACTAGACTAAGTTGGACCCATTGGGTCCCTGACACACGGGAGGCCTGGTCCACCAACATAACGCGTTCCCCAACGCAATATTCCACCAGTCACCCATTCCCCCAAAGCAATAATCCACCACTCACCCATAGCCCCCAACTGCATAGGCGTGGCTCATTTCCCCTCATCCCCAGCACTCCCTCCCCCTCCTCTTCATCCTCCCTCTTTCCCCCCACTCCTCCCCTCCTCCAATCCCTAATTCCTCCCTCCCTCTCCTTTCCCCTACCCTATCACTCCCTCCCTCCACAATTCTCCCATCCCTACGCCCCTCCTATCCCTCTATCCCACTCCTCACCTCCCACTCCTCACCTCCCACTATCCCCCGACTATTCCTCCTCACCTCCCCCACTGCCTTCCTCTCCCTCTATTCCTCAAGTCAAGTCAAGAGTCAAGAGAGTTTATTGTCATGTGTCCTCACTTCCTACCTCCCCCACTCCTCTCCCTCCATTCCCCTTCCTCCCTCACTCTCCTTCCTCACCCCCCCCCCCCCCACTTTCCCTCCTCTCCATTCCTATCCCTCTATCCCCCCCAACCTCCCGCGCTCTTCATCTCCCCCTATGCCCCCCACCTCCCCAGGTATTCCCCACTCCCGACCTCCTCCCTCCTCCCACCTCTCACTCTAATCCCCCTTCACCACCACTCTCCCTCCTCCCCTCTCCCCTTTCCCTCCTTGCGTGCTGAAGCAGTGGCTGCAGGGCTGTGGGCCGTGGGCACTGCCGGTGAAGGACAGCAAATGCGGCCAATCAGTGCGGCCGTGTCTACTGTCACGGCGATGTCCCTTCCTGAGTTACAGGAGAGGAGACCAACATGCGTGGCGACGACTGACAGCAATCTGCGCATGCGCAGTTTTTAAACCCCTCGATATTAGATTAGATTAGATTCAACTTTATTGTCATTGCACATTTACAGTACAACAAAATGGTTTAACCTTGCAGTCATAACATAGAATAAAATTAAAAAAACACACTCAACACAGTTTTAACATCCACCATAGTGAGTCCACCAGGCACCTCCTCACTGTGATGGAGGCAAAAGTCCCAAAGTCATTGTCTCTTCCCTCCTTACTCTCCCTCTGCGCTGAGGTGATCCAGGCCTCCGATGTTGTGACCCCGCCGGGTGATGGTAAGCAAGTCCCGCGGCTGAATCCGAGCTCAGCGAACGGGCCATTTCAAACTCCGCGGCCCGGGGCAGTCGAAGCTGCCGAAGCTGCCGCCCTTCAGTCCAGCAGACGAAGCTGTTGTTGCGGGAGCTCCGGAAAAACAGGTCACCAATCTGTGACCTGCGACCTCCCGACGCTATCATCCACTGGGCCCGTGGCCGAGCTTCCGAAGTCGGGTCGCCGCCACCGGAACGCCGCCACAGCCCCAAAGTCGGGCCGCCGCCGCAACGCCACCACAGCCCCGAAGTCGGCCAGCTTCGCGATGGTAAGTCCTGGCTCTGCCTCCGGAGCCTCGAGGTCGATCCCCGTTGGAGGCCGCCAGCTCCGCCATTAGACCTCAGCGCAGGCGCAGACGGAGACGGAGACGGAGACAGGGGGTACGACAAGAAAGGTCGCATCCCCGCGAAGGAAGAGATCAAAAACAAGCTTCTACGCCCCCCCCCCCCCACACACAACCCAACAAACCAAAATAACTGAAATGGGACAAAAAGAAAACAAAAAAAAGAAAAGACAAAACGGACTGCAGGCGAGCCACAGCGGCAAGGCAGTGCCGCCACATATCTTTTACAAAATACCACCGATCGGAACGAAACATTGCATTCGCAGCACAGGAGAACAGCGAGTAACCTGGCCAAAAACCGTAGCGCTATCGCGTACCGTTCTTGCGTAAATAGAAAACCCCCGCAGATCGGAAGAGCACAATATTAGAGTTTTAGTTATGTACTAGACCAAGTGCAGACCCGTTGGGTCTGTTTCCCCAACGGCGTTTGCGGGGGGGGGGGGACGGGGGGCTGCGGCATCAAACTCACATTAACCACCCCCCAAACACACAGGTAGGGGGAGGGGGGGTGAGAAGAGGGGAGAGGAAACGGGACAGATTTGGGAGGGGAAGGAGAGCGGGGTAGGAGGTGAGAGAGGGGGATGGGGAGAGAGATGTGGGGGAGGGGGAGGATGGGGAGGTAGGGGAGGAGGGAGGGAGGGGAGAGGGGTGGGGGGAGAGAGGGGAAAGAGTGGGGAGGGAGAGTGGAGGGGGAAGGGGGAGAGGTGGAAGAGTGGGGAGGGAGGAGGAGAGGGGTAGGGGGAGTGATAGAAGAGGGACAGAGGGGTAGGAGGAAGGGGGCGGGTGGAGAGAGGGAAGGGGGCGGCGTAGAGAGGGAAGGGGGGTGGGAGAGAGAGGGAAGGGTGGGAGAGGGAGAGGGGTTGGAGAGGGAAACATAGAACCATAGAAATTAAGTGCAGGAGTAGGCCATCCGGCCCTTCGAGCCTGCACCACCATTCAATATGATCGTGGCTGATCATCCAACTCAGTATCCTGTACCTGCCTTCTCTCCATACCCCCTGATCCCTTTAGCCACAAGGGCCACATCTAACTCCCTCTTAAATATAGCCAATGAACTGGCCTCAACTACCTTCTGTGGCAGAGAATTCCAGAGATTCACCACTCTCTGTGTGAAAAATGTTTTTCTTATCTCTGTCCTAAAGGATTTCCCCCTTATCTTTAAACTATGACCCCTTGTTCTGGACTTCCCCAACATCTGGAACAATCTTCCTGCATTTAGCCTGTCCAACCTCTTAAGAATTTTGTACGTTGCTATAAGATCCGCCCTCAATCTTCTAAATTCTAGCGTGTACAAGCCGAGTCCATTCCGATTGGACATCTGTGAGCATTGGGCATTGTGACATCACACGATGGAACGTTCACCAGGGGCTGGGGCTGGGGCTGGGGCTGTTTCTATGGGCGAGAAGCCAGTTTTTTTTTTAAATATTGGGGGGGGGGGGGGGGGGGGGGGGGGGGGGGGAGAAGGATTTGATTAAAAATGTGTACTTAAACACGACGAAATGTAATGAGGAGCGGATACTTTGAAAGAAAAGTGAAATCTCTACCGAAATGGAAAAGATGTCGGCGATTCTGCGTCTGGTTTCGGCGTAGCAAGGAATCAAAGGAAGAAAGGCAGCCCGCAGCCGTCCATGTAAATGGATCCATTCCGATTGGACATCTGCGAGCATTGGGCATTGTGACATCACACGATGGAATGAATCAAAAGGCAGAAAGGCAGCCGGACGGACGGCAGGCGGCAGCCACAGACTTTTATATAATAATAGAATAGATGTATAGATACAGTAATTCAGTCTTTTGTTTCAAAATACTGATTGAGGGATAAATAGGTTATCACGCGGTTTTGTTCTTTGAAATAATGCACATTCTTTTTATGATAGTCAGAGAACAGAGGTTTAACGACATTCAAAAATTCATGCAAGCAACACTCTCAGTATTATACAGTCATACAGCAAATTCAGACCCGTTGGACCAACAGGTCCTTAACTACTATATAACAGTCCCATTTACCAACATGATCATCAACGCATAGAAGAGAGCAAATGCTTGGAGTCGTACGTGGAAACAGACCCTTTGACCAAACAAGCCCACAGCGACTAACATGCCCCATCTACATTTGGCCCACCTACCTGCATTTGGCCCATATCCCACTAAACCTGTCCCATCCATATATCTGTGGGTGGAAATTGGTGTGGGGACACAATGAGGCCTAACATCTAGGACAGGGGTCGGCAACCTATGGCCCATGGGCCGCATCCGGCCCGTTACCCAAAATCATCCGGCCCTCAGGCATATTTTTTTGCAATTAGTTTTCGCGACCTGGGAACTGCAGCCAGTCCCAGGGCACGCAGGCGACCTGGGCGTTACAACCAGACCTGGGGCAAGCGAGCCGACCCGGGTGCTACAGCCAGACCTGCCAGCCGACCTGGGCACCACAGCCATTCCTGGGGCAGGCGAGCTTACCCGGGCACTGCAGCCAGTCCCGGGGCACGCAGGCGACCTGCGTGCTAAAGCCAGACATGGGGCAAGCGAGCCGACCTGAGCGCTACAGCCAGACCTGCCAGCCAACATGGGCGCTATAGGCGGTAGGCGGCGCGACTCTCGTCTGCAGCGGCCTCTGCAGTCCGTCTGCGTTTTTATTATTTTATGTCTATGTTTTAATGTAGTTTTTGTTATTTTTGTTGGGGTATGTGTGTGGGGGGGTGGGGGTGGTGTGGGGGGGTTGGGGGTAACTTTTAAATCTCTCCCTGCACGGGAGACCCGACCTTTTCTTTGTCGGGTCTCCGTTGTCGTTGGGGCTGCAACGAGGAGCGGCCTCCAACAGGAAAACCGGGGGCTCTGGTGCTGACTACTCACCTCACCGTCGCGGAGCTGGCCGAGTCCAGAGCGGGTGGAGCTGTGGTGGACGCTGCTGCGACCCGACCCCCGGAGTTTCGGAGGCTGCAACTGCGGGTTTGGCGGGCGGCACCGGGAGCCCGCGGGTCCCTGGAGGGAGACCGCTTTTCGGGGCTTCCGCAGCGGCGACTTCTCCCGCCCGAGTTGCGGGGTTGAAGAGCACCTGGAGCGGGGCCTACATCACCGCCCCGCGTGGCTTGGAATGGCCGCGGGAGTTTGCGAGCGCACGCCGGGGGCTCTAACATCAAGACCCGGTGTGCGACCTTGCATCACCCGGCGTGGCTTAAATGGCCACGGGACAATTCGCCATCGCCCGCCGGGGGCTTTGACTTTGACTCTGACATGGGGGGGGAGAGTGCAGTGGAGAGAAAAGTTTTTTTGGCCTTCCATCACAGCAATGTGATGGATGTTTATGTAAATTATGTTGTGTCTTGGGTCTATTTGTTTGTAATGTATGGCTGCAGAAACGGCATTTCGTTTGGACCTCAAGGGGTCCAAATGACAATAAATTGAATTGTATTGTATATTGTGTATATAGCCAGTCCCGGGACAGGTGAGCTGACCTGAGTACGCGGGCGACCTGGGAACGGCAGGTCCTTTGGCCCATCGTTTCAGCGCCGACCAGCAATCACCCCATTCACTAGCACTATCCGGCACACCAGGGACAATTTACAATTTACCGAAGCACTTAACCTACAAACCTGCACGTCTTTGGAGTGTGGGGCAGGCGAGCCAACCTTGGCGCTACAGCCAGACCTGGGGCAAACGAGCCGACCTGGGACTGGCTGTGGAGCCTAGGTCACAAAACATGGGGGGAATCGTCCCCCACCTCTCAAAACATGGGGGGGGGGGGAACAGGTCCCCCCGTCCCATTCCCCCCAGGATTTCCGCCCATGCATATATCCGTCTAAATGTTTCTTAAATGTTACAATAGTCCCAGCCTCAACTACCTCCTCTAGCAGATCATTCCATACATGCATCACCCTATGTGTGAAAAAGTTACCCCTCATGTTCATATTCAATCATTCCCCCCTTCACCTTAAACCTATGTCCTCTGGTTCTCAATTTCCCTACTCTGGCTACAAGACTGTGTGTCTACCCAATCTATTCCGCTCATGATTTTATACACCTCTATAAGATCACCCCTAACCTTCCTGTGCTCCAAGGAATAGAGTCTTAGCCTGCTCAACCTCTCCCTATAGCTCAGGTCCTTAAGTCCTGGCAACATCCTCATAAATATTCTCTGCACCTTTTCCACCTTGACAATATCTTTCCTATAACATGGTGCCCAGACTGAACACAATACTCTAAATCGGCTTCACTAACGTCTTAGAAACTGCAAAATGGCCTCCCAACTTCTATACTCAGTGCTCTGACTGATGAAAGCCAATGTGCCAAAAGCCTTTTTGACCGCCCTATCTACAGTACCTGCAATCTCACTTTCAACTAATTATTTACCTGTACTCCGAGCAGCGCGGCCTGTTGGCTTCGGGAGCCGCGGTCTCCGGTAAGGAAGCAGCCGTTTCGGGTATTCCAAGCCGCTGAGAGGGTTCTCCCGATGCCGGAGCACCATCATCTGGCGAGAGGGCCTGAAACATCGGGCCGCCGTAGAGGAGGCCTCAATAGGCCCGACTATGGGTGAACAAGAGGAAGAGGACTGGTCTTTGTGCCTTCCCTCACAGTGGGAACCATTGTGGGGGAATGTTTTTATGTTTAATGTTAAATTCTTCTTTAATGTTGTGTTATATTCTTATTAGTGTGCTGCAATGGCAACTCGAATTTCACTACACCAATTGGTTTATGTGACAATAAATGAACCTTTGAACCTTTGAATTTAAAACAACCAGCTTTCACTGATGACGTCACAATGGCTCGGCTAGCAGAGATGAGCTTCACTGAAGATTTCAGCCTACATTTCACGTTATTCGCAATTTAAGCTTTAAAAATGCCGACTTTCACAAGAATTTTACATATTCTGATTCACATTTTCCCGCTCTAGGCAGATATCACCTTCACTGAACATTTTATGCTTTATTTCTCGACTTATTACTGATTAAAGTTTTTTTTTAAATCCAAAATACTCTGAATTTAAAATGACCAGCTTCAACTGATGACGTCACGATGGCTCGGCTAACAGTGATCCGTTTCACTTACGTTCGGGAACGGCTTGAGTTGGAGGGCCACGTCTCCTGTGGCGGCTAGGGATAGGGAACGGGTGCATTGGAGGAGCAGAGGTCACCAACCGGACACAATTTTCTGAGGGTCCTGTGCAGCGCGGAGCCGGAAATGTCGCCGATGCCGAAACGGAAAGCGGAGACTCTGATCCCGGCAGAGGAGAACGACCAGCGCCCGCTGAGAATCCCCATCGCACCGCAAGCTCCAGCCCCTTCCCTTCTGGTCCCCCTCGCTGGCTCCTGCCCCCTCCCTGTGATACCCCCTCTCCCCCATGGCTCTTCCTCTGTCTTTTCTCTGAGCTCTCTCCCACCTCCCCCCGCCCACACAACCCCCTCTCCCCACAACCTACCCACCCACACACCCCTCTCCCAACAAACCCATCGACGTCCCCACACCCTCCCCCCCACAACCCCTCCCTGCCCACACTTCCAGCATTTTTGTCTACCGTCGATTTCTCCAGCATCTGCAGTTCTTTCTTAAACGAGCTCACAGAAGGTGCGCGGCCGAGCGGTACAGCCAGTGCTCGGCTGCGCTCGAGGCGCTGCTCGGGGCGTCCGGCCGCTGCTTGGGCCACTGCTCGGGGCGCTGCTTGTGGCACCGCTGCTTGGGGCGTCCGTCCGCTGCTCGGGGTGCCCGGCAGGCCGGATGATTACGGGGGGAAAAATACGCCTGCAGGCCGGATGATTTTGGGTTATGAGCTGCATTTCTACAGATGCACCGTAGAAAGCATTTTATCGGGATGCATCGCAGCTTGGCTTGGGACAGCTCCCTCCAAGACTGCAAGAAATTGCAGCGAATTGTGGACGCAGCCCAGACCGTCACACAAACCAACCTCCCTTCCATTGACTCCATTTATACCTCCCGCTTTCTCGGCCAGGTAAACAGCAATCATCTCGGATGAAAAACACCCTTGCCAATCCTCTTCTCCCCTCTCCCATCAGGCAAAAGGTATAGAAGTGTGAAAGCGCACACCTCCAGATTCAGGGACTGTTTCTTCCCAGCTGTTATCAGGCAATGAACCATCCTAGCACAACTAGACAGCCGTTTGAACTACTCTCTACCTCATCAGGGACCCTTGGACTATCTCTGATCGGACTTTACTAGCCTACTGGAGACCACGGCTTCACGATGTTATAGACCGCAGGCCGGCAGTCAGAGCTCTTCTCCAGTGATCCCCGGCGAGGGATCCCAGACCGTGCGATGGAAAGTCCATGCCATGTCCGCGGCTGGAAGCCCCGCAGACCGCGGCTTCAGGATGTTATAGTCCGCGGGCCAGCAATTGGAGCACTTCTTCTGGCGATATCTGGCAAGGGATCGCCCCGCTCAGTGATGGAAAGTCAGCGTTGCGCCCGCTGCTGAAGCTCTGGGCCCGACTCCGGGAAAGGACGCTCCAATCCAAGCTGTTAGGCCATGAGGGAGTCCGAAAATTCCCCGCCATCACCCCCTCCCCCCACCACACTCACTAAAACACACTTTTAGACATACTAAAAACAAAAAAAAGGACGAACAGCTGCTGATGAGACTGCCGGCTCACGGCGCCACCCGATGCACTGTTTTACTGTTTCGTATCCCCTTTTTATCACCTCCTCCGCAGCAGCCAACTATGTTCTGATTTGTTCTGTACTTTTTTTATACCTCTAGTTTCCCTCTCCCCGACTCTCAGCTAGAGGAAGGGCCTCAACCTGAAACGTTACCTATTTCTTTTCTCCAGAGATCCTGCCTGACCTGTCGAGATACTCCAGCATTTTGTGTCTTTCTTCAGTGTCAATAACTGTTCCATTATAAAATGAAACGTGATTCTACAAAACTCATAGTTATCAATCTTATCTTTCATGGTCTCTGTACTTCTTTGATTTAACAGTTCAGATTTGTTAACTTTAAGAAATAACATTTTAAATATTTTACTAATAATAGCATATTGGACAAAACTGCATACTTCCATTAGCAAATGGTAGTTGAATTTCACACATATAAAAATATAATATATTATTGAATGGTGCTTCTTCCACCATTGATAAGATCATGCATGATCAAGACTTATGCCAGGTCCATGATTCTCCAATAATTCCAAATGCCTTGAACATACGTAAACATGGAAAAGGGCAGCTGAAGAATAAGTCCTCAGCACACAATGTCTGTGCTGATAATTACGCCATTTTTAGCTAACATATCTGCCTGAACATGGACAATATCTCTTAATTCCCTGCCTGTTTATCTGGTTGTCTAAATACCAGTTAAGCATTGTTATTGTATCTGCATCAGAAGGAAATGGATTCATTAATATTGAAAGCTTCATTGATCTCTCTCCTAAACAAACTCAATAATTGAGCCAGCACATCCTCTTGGATGGAGAGGTCCAGACTCACCACCCTTGTGATGAAGAAATGTCTTCTCATCTCTGTCAGAGAGTAATAGTATAGTACAGCACAAAAATTGTGGTCCTTCCGCCCTACTTGTCCATGCTGACTGAGATGTCAATCTATGCCAATCCCATTTTCCTGCATATGACTCATATCATCACACTGTGCCTTTCTCATCCATGTGGCTTTCCAAATGCTGTTTGAAACATAATGATTGTACCTGCCAATATCACCTCCTCTGGGTAACTTGTTCCACAAATGTACCACCCTCTGTGTGGAAAAACTTGTCTAATAACTCACCCCTGTTTTGATAATGTAATCACAACTTCTACGCACCCCAGTGGGTGTTCAATGGATCTTTATCATCATGTTTATTAAGGTACAGCGATTTTCCTTTTGCATTCAGATCAGCAAGATTATTGCCATATATAAATACATTCCCGGATACAAAGTGCATAGAAATGACCGGCTGAGTCCATACGTAAGAATCGCCAGGTTTTGGCACAATTTTCAAAGTCCCAGCAGCAGCTGGCCATGAAGGCCTGTTTAGCCGTCTCCATGATCCGGTTCATTTAAGCAAACTGTCGTCTCTCTCTTCATCGGGCCACCTTCAGACTTCGTGCCCCAGGGGCGCCTCTGGAAGCGGGTGCAGAAGGAAAGACCTCCCCCCCAGTTCGCAGTAGGATCCCGTTTCCGCAGCTCTAGGACCAGGGCGGGAAATGGCAGTGGCATGTGGCCCTTTTGGAGCTTCGGGATACATCAACCCCACATCCACCCTATCAAAGACTTCAAGGACTTTGTATGTTTTAATGGGATCATCACTAGCATGTTTAAATGCAAGACGACATGGGGCCAACATGCTTAATCTCTTCTCATACGAACAAACCCAGCATGCCAGGAGTTTATCAGGTGAATAATTGCTGCACTTCCTTTGTCAGTATTTGCTTCCTTAATTAGAGAGACCAAATCTATACATCAGTCCAAATGTGATATCATCAGAGCCTTACATAAGTGGAACAAGAATTGCTACTCTTGCATTCAAATATTTTGTTGACCCTGTTTTCAAGGGAATTTGGCTTCCATATTGCCTGTTCTACCTGCAGTTTAATTTTAATCGATTCATGTATAGGGACACCAGTTACTTTCCAATCTCTCACTAGAAAAGTACTTTTCTTTCTACTGACATTACACTTTCACATCAGTCATATTCCACAGTAGCATAAAGGAGGCTATTCAGCCCATCAACTCTATGCCAGTTCTCATAGCAGTCACATAAGTTCCATTTCCCCATGTCCTTCTCTCTAACCTATTTTCGTTTACATGCCTGTGTGGTGTGGGAGCGATACCGGGTTCGGCAGTGACCATACCGACACTCGCAGCAAGGTGAACTCATGTGATGCCTTTTGTTTACAGCGACAAGAAAGTCCAGGACTGCATTAGGAAGCTGCCCCTCGTCATCAGGGCACATGTTCGGTAGTGCTGGCAATCACGGGCTTGTCCCAGCAGCTCAGTCGTGGTCTCACAGGAGGTGTGGTGATCTCAGCTTTTTCCCTGCAGTTCACCCTTATCTCAAGGAGGCACTGGCATTCCCAGGCTTATCTTGGCAGCTCAGCTCTGGGGCTTGAAGAGGCTGCCCCGGCTGTCTCTGGATTTACCTGGCGGCTGTCTGTGCCTCTGTGTGTCGGCTCATTTTCCGTAGGCAGGAAGAGGCACTGACATCTCAGGCTTTCCCCAATCTTAGCCTCAGTAGAATCGCTGACTGACGAAGGCTTCATCCCAGCAGCCCAGTCTTGACCACACAGTGGCGCCAGTAATCTCGTGTCTGTCCCAGTGGCTCTGTAATGCTCAAACCTGTCAACAGAGGAACACAGCTCGCAAGGAGGCTCACCACTTTATCTCCTTTCCTACCTTCCTTCCTCCTCCCTTTTCTTTTGTTTTGTTTTTCTCACCTGCCTCTTCTCTGTCTCTCCCTTCTCCCCCACCTGGCGGGAATGCCTGGGTTTTATCGGGAGTACTCTGACAATGTTCAGGTGGCCAAACCAGTATCAGCTAATTAGACCCAGCTGTTGCCAGTGATGCTGCTGATAGGCCTCTCCTGGCCCGTCAGCCAGTGATGGGGATCAGAGCGGCATCCAAGAGAAGCTGTGCTGTCACACCTATCAATAAGAACATGACTGGTATGACCTTAAACAACTCCGCATTCCCCCCCCCCCCTACCCTTCATGATATGACATCTCCTTGCTTATTAAGAATCCAACTGCACAAAAATATTGAAAGACTTTGCATCCCTGACCTTTGGGATGACCTTTTATGTGTAAACACACAAAGTTTCCGGTTCTGGTGCTATGCACACGGCAGCCAGCTAACAGTCACTCCTGGTCATTCTCCTTATTTATCTATTTGATTGTTTATTTATTTAATTCCTTTTTATTTTATCTATTTTTGTCTATTTTTAGGTTAGTTAGTTAGTTAGTTATCGTACCATGTTGTGGTGGGGGAAACTTGTTATCTTTTTCCTCGTCGTTAGGATAATATCTCACTGTATCTCTGTCTCTGCACTGCGGCTGCAACAACGAAGAGCTGGCAGTAATCTTTGTTGTCTCCACCGTTCAGAGATCGATTGCTGGAGTTCCAACCGCCCCGGCAGGGTAACGTCAGAAATCCCCAAGGAACTGAGGATAAAATATAGGGGACGCCGGTGTGGGGGGGGGGGGGTAAAATGACGTGCGGAGAAAAGGAGGTACAAGCCATACTTGCCTTCCATCACAATGAGGAATGTGAGATCGCTGGCGAACAAAAATGGACGAGCTAACTGCACTCGTGAGGACCTTGATGGACTCAAGGACTGCATTACTAACTACATAAACTTCTGCGTGGATAACGTTGTCCCTGAGGAGACTGTACACTGTTTTCCCCAACAACAAGCCCATGGTCACCAGTGACATAAAGGCCCTTCTCAACCAGAAGAAGGGTTTTAGGAATGCTGACAGGGAGGAGGTGAAACGGGTACAGAAAGATCAGAAGGTGAAACTAAGACAGAGCAAGGACAACTACAGAAGGAAGCTGGCGCTTAAACTTCAGCAGAACAACATGAGGGATGTGTGGAGTGGTATGAAGAGCATTGCAGGCTACAAGAAGACCAGTGGCCAGCAGAGGGAAAGCAATCAGGAATGGGCTAACAAATTAATCCGTTTTAATATATTTGTTGGAGGGGCCTCTGCAAACCCTCCCCCCTGCTCCCCAACAGACTCTCCCCCTCAACCCCCCTTCCTACTTCCTCTGCCCTTTCTATGTCGCACCTGACCACCAAGGCTGAGCAGGTGAGGAAGGAGCTGAGCAGACTCCGCTCAGGCTCAGGTTCCAATGATGTCAGCCCTAGGGTACTCAAGGCCTGTGCCAGCCAATTGTGTGGAGTGCTGCAGCATATCTTCAACCTGAGCCTGAGCCTGGAGAGGGTTCCTGTGATGCGGTAGACATCCTGCCTGGTTCCTGTAGCAAAGAGGACGCGTCCCAGCTCCTTCAATGATTACAGACCAGAGGTGCTGACCTCGCATATCATGAAGTCATGAAGTCCCTAGAGAGGCTGGTGCTCACTCACCTGCGACCCCTGGTTAAACTATACCTGTATCCCCTGCAGGTCGCTTACCAAACAGAGGTGGGGGTGTAGGACGCCATCATCCACCTGCTCCATCGTTTTTATGTTCACCCGGATAAGCTGGGAAGCATTGTTTCTTGACTTCTCCTGCGCTTTTAACACGATCTGGCCTGCACTGCTAAGGATCAACCTAACACAGATGTTGATAGATGCACCACTGGTGTCCTGGATCACCAACCACCTGACTGGATGACCACAGTGTGTCAGGCTACAGAACTGTGTCTCAGAATGGTAGTGAGCAACACAGGGGCGCCACAGGGGACGTCCTCTCTCCCTTCCTGTTCACCACCTACACCTCGGACCAGATATAACTCGGACTACTGCCACCTGCAGAAGCTTTCGGATGACTCTGCAATTGTGGGCTACATCAGCAAGGGGAGGGAACCTGAATACAGGGATGTAGTCAACAACTTTGTTGACTGGTGAGGGCTGAATCACCTGCAGCTCAAAACTGACAAGACCAAGGATTTAGTGGTGGACTTTAGAAGGAGAGGAGCACCCCTGTCCCCTGACTCCATCAAGGGTGTGGATATGCATGTTATCCAGGAATATAAGTACCTTGGATTTTATCTGGACAGTAAACTGGACTGGTCCAGGAACGCTGAGGCACTGTATAAGTAGAGGCATAGCCTTCTGTACTTTCTGAGGAAGATCCGCTCGTTCAACATCTGCTGTAAGATGCTGCAGATGTTTTATCACTGGTGGTGGCCAGTGCCAAATTCTATACAGTCATGTGCTGGGGTAGCAGGGCGAAGGCCGTGGACACCAACAAAATCAACAAATTCATCAGAAAGGCTGGCTCCATCCCGGGAGTGGAGTTGGATTCATTGGAGATGATCTCAGAAAGGAGGATGCTCCTCAAACTGCAGAGCATCTTGGACCATACATCTCACCCCCTCCATGACACACTGAGGAGCACCTTCAGCAAAAGACTGGTCCCACCAAGGTGCAGCACAGAACGCCACAGGAGATCCTTTTTCCCTTTGGCTATTAGACTGTACGTTTCTTCCCACTCCTGTCGTGGGGTAAGCTGAATACCCCTCCGTCCCGCCCCGCCCATCCTTGCACATCCCTCATCCTGGACCTTTCCGCTCGATAATTTAATTTCATGTTTGTGCAATATTACATATGTGCTGTGTAATAAACGGTCACTTAAATTTCATTATTATTATAATGCACGTGACAGTTTCAATGCCTTGTATGTAACTATCTTTTTATTCGGAGCAGACCAATTTCACTCTGGGATAAATAAAGTGGTATTGTATCATATCGTATTGACCCTTATTTCTCGACTCTCCCACAAGAGGAAAGATCCTCTCCACATCCACACTGTTAAGACCCCTTAGGATATTATGTGTTCCAATCAAGTCGTCTTTAATCCCTCTAAACTCCAGCAGATTTAAGCCTGGCCTGACCAATCTTTCTGTGTCTAATACCAGATTTAATTTATAATGTAGTGGAATTCTCTCAGTATCCAGCATAACAATTATAATTCACCCATAACCCTAATACATGGTATCTAATTATCTCATGATTTCAGTGTAATTTAATGATATTGTGTTTTATATAACACCATGTGCTGACAATGACTCCAGTTCAAAAATTCTGAGGTGTATTTGGTTAAGTATTTGCAGTATTAGCAACTATTACCAGCTGTTTCTCTTTACTAAATCTGCTGTCAACTTGCAGATGGCTTTCAGTTGGTTTCTATATTGGGCCACAGTCACAGATCAGTCTTAAGTTGTAAATCTATCTATGTGGGAAAACATAGAATACACCACAATGTCTGTGTCAAACATGCTGCCACTTATCAACATGAACAATTATCCACTTGTAAATAAGCCATATCCCTCATTCCCTGCATAGCCATATGCCTATCCATAAGTCTTTTAAATGCCTCTAATGTATCTGCTTCAGCCACCACCACCAGCAACACATTCCAGGCACTCACCACCCTCTGTGCAGAAAATTGAACTGCACTTCACACTCCTTCTCATTTGCCCCTCCCATCTTAATGCTATGTTCTGCAGTTTTTGTTTTTTGCATCATAGGAAAAAGATTCTGAGTGTCTACCCAATGTATATCTCTCATTATTTTATGCACTTCAATTTGATCTCCCGCAACCTCCGCCTTTCTAAAGACAACAATCTAAGTGTCTAAACCAGTGGTTCCCAACCTTTTTTTGGCCATGCCCCACCTAATCACCTCTAAAATCCTGATGCCCCCCCCCCCCATATTTTAGCACAAGCAGACAAAGAAATAATTCTCAGAAAATGGAATTTACTCAAAATAACATCTGAAACATAAACTACATATGTTTACCTGATGCCCCCCTTAAAAATCAAATTGCCCCCCTGTGGGGCGTACGCCCCACGTTGGGAACCACTGGTCTAAACTCTCCCGGTAGTTAATACCCCCAATTCCAGACATCATTCTGGTAAACCTATACTACACCCTTTCCAAAGTCTCCACATCCTTCCTGTAATGGGATATTCAGAACTGCACACAATACTCCAAATACAGCCTATCCAAAATCTTATAAAGCTGCAACATGACTTCTTGACTCTTATACTCAATGCCCCGACCTATCAAATCAAGCAAACCATATGCCTTATTTACCATTCTATCTACTAGTGTTGCCACTTTCAGGGAATAATGCACTTGAAGCACAAGATCCCTCTGGATATCAATGATGTTACGGGTCATGCCTGAATTGTATATTTTCCTCTTACATCTGACCTCACAACATCTCACACTTGCTTGGATTAAACTCCATCTACCATTTCTCCACCCAGTTGTGTAGCTGATTTATATCCCAGTTTTTTTTGGCTGCCTTCCTCACAGTCCCTGATCCCAGTAATCTTGGTGTCATCTGCAAACTTACTAACCAACTCATCTGTTTTTATGTCCAAGTCATATGTATATTAATAAATATAACAATAGCGGAGGACCTGGAGGACAGAAGAGTAGCTAATGTTGTTTCTTTGTTTAAGAAGGGAAGTTGAGAGCATCCAGGGAATTATAGGGTGTTCTGTTGTTTTTTACAATCCGCAGACATTGTCACTTTCATTTCACTGCACATCTTGTATGTGTATGTGATAAATAAAGTTGACTTGACTTGAGCCTCCCGTTAGTGGTAGGCAAACTATCGGAGAGGATTTCTCAGGATAGGATTTACTTCCATTTGGCCGAGAATTGGTTGATTAGGGACAGTCAGCATGGTTTTGTACACGGCAGGTCGTATATATACTTACATACATACATACTTACATGCAAATATATAATAATAATAATAATAAATTTTATTTGTGGGCGCCTTTCAAAAGTCTCAAGGACACCTTACAAAGATTAACAAGAATAATAAAACATATAATCGGAATAAAATAAATAATAAAGACATCACCAATACGCAAATTAAAAACAGAATTCGATCCAAAGACAAAAAATCAAAAACACAATGTGAAGAGAGAGCAGCGGCAGCCAAACCGCGCCAGCGTACACTCTCCCTTCCGACAGCCATCTTGGACAGAGACTAACATGTTTACTTACCCACAAAAAAAATCATCCCCCCACAATGGTTACCACTGTGGGGGAAGGCACAATGTCCAGTCCCCATCCCCAGTTCACCCAAAGTCAGGCCTATTGAGGCCTCCGCTATTGCCTCTACGGAGGCCCGATGTTCCTGGCCGTTCTGGCCGGGTGCTGTTGCCCCGGCGTCGAGAGAGTCCACTCAGCGGCTGGGCCACCTGGAACGGCCGCTTCCTAACTGGGGATCGCGGCTTCCGAAGCCGACAAGGCCGGGCCGGTTTGGAGCTCCCAGGCTCCCGATGATGAAGTCGGCGCCGCCCGCTCCGTTCCACAGACCCGCAGCCCGGAGGTGTTGATCTCGGCGGTCACGGCCCACCGGACCTCCAGCGCGTCGATCCAGCGCGGCGACCCAGGCAAGGCATCGCCCGCTCCGCTCCGCGATAGCGCTCCAGCGCTGTGCCGCCACCGAAGCCGAGGTGCTGGGCGGTCCCCGCCAGGAAACGGCGCTCCACGCCCGCTGGTAGGCCACGAGGACGGGTCGACGGGGCAGCCCGGAGAAAAAGCTGCCTCACCGACCAGGTAGGGACCTAGAAGTATAATTACCCCCTTCCCCCCACATTAAAAAGTCCATTCTCCAACAGACAAAGGACAGGACTTACTAAAACTTCAACAAAAAAAAGTGAATTAAACGGACGGCTGCTGGTTAGCAGCCGTTCCCCAAGATGGCTCCTCCTTCTTGTATACACATACAACAAAATTCGCAGCACAGATCCCTGCGGAACTCCACTGGTCATAGATCTCTATTTTGAATATTGTCCTAACATCACAATACTCCATCTTCTATCAGTAAGCCAAGTCCGAATCCATACAACCAAGTTACTACTGTGCATCTTAATCTTCTGGATCATGGGGGACTTTATCAAAATCCATGAAGCAACTTCCACCACCTCCACTTATCGATCAACTTTACGAACTCCTCAAAAAACTCGATCAAGTTACTAAGACACGACTTGCCATGCTGACTGTTCCTAATTAACCCATTCTCCACCAAATGGAAGTAAATCCTATGCTTAGAAATTTTCTCCAATAGTTTCCCTACAACTAACGTTAGGCTAAACGGCCAACAATTCCCTTGATTAATTCCTTTGATTAATTCCCTTGATTCTCTCTAATTCCCTTAAAGAAAATAATAACATTAGATACTCTCCTGTCCTCCGGACCTTCAGCCATGGCTAGAGAAGACACTAAGATCTTTGCCAAGGCTCCTGCAATCTCCTCTCTTGCCTCGCTCAATAACCTGGGATAGATCCCAACAGGTCCAGAGGATTTATCCATCTTAATGCTCTTCAAGAGCCCCAACATCTCGAACTGCCCTTGCAGATTAGTATTCCCCACACTGATCTCACTGTCGTCCATATCTTTTTCTTGGTGAAAACAGCTGCAAAGGGTGTCAATAATGGGGTGGTTTTCTGGTTGGCTGCCAGTGACTAGCAGAGTTACGCAGGGGACGGTGCTGGTGCCACTACTCTTCACAATGATTTGGATGAGGGGATTAAAGGTTTTGTGGCCAAGTTTGCACATGATACAAAGATAGGTGGAGGAGCAGGTAGTTTGGAGAAAGCAGAAACTCTGCAGAAGGACTTGGGCAGGTTGGAAGAGTGGGCCAAGAAGTTGCAGATGGAATACAGAGTAGCAAAGTGTAGAGTCATGCATTTTGGTAGTAAGAATAAAGGCATAGATTATTTTCTAAATGGGAGAAAATTCTGAAATCAGAGGTGCAAAGGGACTTGGTAGTACTGGTGTGGCGGCTTGTTGCTCACAAGAAGGTCCAGCCACGAGCTCTATGACAACTCCAAGGTCAGACGCACTAATTGGCCTGATCTGCACATGGGTTGTGATTGGTGAGAATGTCGGTCAAAAGGGGTTTCTGGAATAAACGTGACACAAACGTGATGCAAGGTGTCAGGCTCAGCTAAGTGTAATTTGTTCTTTGCTTTCTGTCGTGTGGTTCAGTAGATCCTACACTGGTACAAGGATTCCCAAAAAGTTAATTTGCAAGTCAAATCGGTATTAATGGCCCTGTCCCACCGTACAAGTTCATTCCACTCTCCCGAGTTTGCCCTGATTCGAACACGGAGATTTACGGTAATGGCCGCTCGTCGGTACTCGGGGCTCTCGTGGACATTTTTCAACATGTTGAAAAATCTTCACGAGTCTTCCCAAGCTTACCTGCCGTTAGCGAGTCTTCCCGAGTACCTGCCGTTAGCGTTACGAGCCCCTATGAGATTACCCCAAGCTCCGACGTACCCGCTACGTTCATTCTCCATGCTTATCACGAGTTTGATTTTTTTTAAACTCGGGAGAGCTCTTGGAATGAACTCGTATCGTGGGACAGGGCCATAAGGAAGTCAATTTGGAGAGGACTAGAATACAAAACAAGTATGTAATGCTGAGGCTTTATAAGGCGCTGGTCAGACCGCATTTGGAGTATTGTGAGCAATATTGGGCCCCATATCTGAGGAAGGATGTGCTGGTGCTGGAACAAGTCCATGAGTGGGAGAGTTTAGGACTAGAGGTCATAGCCTCAGAATAAAAGGAAGTTCCTGTAATTGACTAAATAATACAATCTCAAATCCAAGGTCATCTTTAATCAGTATTCAAACTCTAGCGGCACAGCAGGTTGTTAGTTGCTAGGACATCTTGACCGCTTCCAAGACTGACCAGTGCAGGAAGTGGGTGTTAATATAAATCGTACAGTAGGGTGGGGTGAGTGATGCTATTCTGCTATGATTGGTTCTCATGCATAAACCAATCTACAGTTCCTTTAGGAAGGAGATGAGGAGGAATTTCTTTAGTCAAGGAATTCATTGCCACAGCAGGCTCTGGAGGCCGTCAATGGATATTTTTAAGGCAGAGACTGTTAGATTCTTGATTAGTATGGGTGTCAGTGGTTCTGGCGAGAATGCAGGAGAATGGGGTGAGGTAGGATAGATCAGCCATGACTGAATGGTGGAGTAGACTTGAGGGGTCGAATGGCCTAATTCTGCTCCTATCGCTTGTGAACATCGCTATTTAGTACCTCACCTACATCTCTCGTAAATAAGCACAAATTCTTTCCTTTATCCCATATATATATCCGTTTTAGAGTGTTTCATTAAATTCAATCAAGATGATTTAAAAATTGGAATATAATATATTCAAAATTAATGAATCCCAACATCATTCTGATATAATCCTTCCATGCGAGTGACTTGGTCATTTTGCATACAAATCACAAGAGGTGCTTGTTAGACATTGTGAATCTAATATAACTTGATCTATTTGAAAATATAGGCAGCAAACTTGCAAAGATTACCATTTTCACTAACTCATTAGTTCCCCAGATCTTGTCTCAGTTGAAAGTAGTTTCTATGCTTCTCATCAGTGTTCCAAGGCATCACTCAGATTACTACCATCAAGCCAAATATTAAAAATATACGTGATTATTGGAAAATCAGACTTTTAAATGCATCGGAGCATGATATGCCACTAGGGGCGCCGCATGATGGCAGCCTCTGCCTACAGTCTGTCTGTTTTTCTATCTTTTTTAATTTTCATTTGTTAGAAGTATGTTCTGGAGGATTTTTTAAAGTATTTCTATGTGGGGGGTAGGGTAAGGGGGAAATCGTTTCCCAGTCACTTCCTGGCGTGGACGCGACTTTTCTCCGAGTCGTGTCCTCGCTCCCCTCTCGCGGCCTACCAACTGGATTGACGCGGCCTTTCCTGCCGGAGACCGGAGACCGGACCGGAGCTTCAGCAGCGGTGCAGCACTGGATTCATCGCAGAGCGGGCGATGCCTTACCTGGATCGCCGTTTGAAGCTCCGGAGTGTTGGGCCTGTTGCTTCAACATTGCGGAACTGTGGTTTGCAGAGCTTCCAGCGCGGGCGGCGCTGACCAACATCGCGGAGTCCTGGGATCCCTTTGCCGAGGGCTGCCAGCGTGAGTCTCCGCCCAGCTCGGCCTGTGGACTTCGGGAGCCGCGGACCCCGGTAAGTAGTGGCCGATTCGGAAATCCAAGCCGCTGAGGATGTTCTCTCATTCCGACGTCGGAGTTCCATCATCCCGTCGAGCGGGCCTGAACACTGGGCCGCCCGTAGCGGCGATTACGGAGGGCTCAGGAGGCCCCGACCAGGGGTGAACAACAGAGGACAACAGAGGAGGATGACTGAACTTTGGTGCCTTCCCTCACAGTGGAAAACGTTGATACCGCTGTGTGGGGATGTTTATGTTAAAGACTATCGTGTTCTGTGTTCTTTATTTGTTCGTATGGCTGTATGGTGACCACAAATTTCACTGTACCAATTGGTGAATGTGACAATAAATGTCTCTTGTCTCTTGGCATTAGAGGCAATTACAATGTGCCATTAACGATATACAGATCAGTGTGCCACAATCATTTGCCTTAGTTGGGGAGCTGTCTTTTGATTGTCATGCTAATCAGCTAACTCGGATATGCAATAATTGGGTTGGACAGGAAAAGTTCAAATGAAAAGAATCTGCTTGATTTGACCATGAACCAACATAAAAAACACATACAGCTTTCCTATCTTGATGATTAGACCCCTCCAGGCAGGATAGTGGCATAGCTGGTAGAGCAGCTGCCTCACAGAGCCAGAGACACAGATTTGATCCGGAGTTTGCATGTTCTCCCTGTGACCACGTGGGTTTCATCCGGGTCCTCCGGTTTCTTCCCACATCCGAAAGATGCGCAGATATGTAGATTAATTGACCCCTGTAAATTGTCCCTAATGTGTAGGGAGCAGATGCAAAAGTCGGATAATATAAAACGTATATTAGATCTAGCATTTAGGGCTAATAAAATCAAGGGATATAGGGAGAAAGCAGGAACAGGGTACTGATTCTGGATGATCAACCTGATCATATTGAATGGCGGTGCTGGCTCGAAGGCCCGAATGGCCTACTCCTACACCTATTTTCTATGTTTTTAACGAATGTGAACAGATGATCATCATGGACACGGTATGTCATAGGGCTTGTTTCCGTTGCTCACAATACTCCAAATGCGGCCTGACCAGCGCCTTATAAAGCCTCATCAGAAAGCCTGTGTAATGTAGCCAAGACCAATGCCTTGAAATTTGTTCAGGTAATATCCATTTTAAAGTGCTAATTGAATAAACCGATCATTCATATGCTTTTCATGGGGTTTTTCTGGGTACTTCGCGCAGCCAGAAGGGACCCGTGGGTCACGGCCTGCAGAAGGAAACTGGTGTGCCGGCCCCTGCCCGTCTCGTGAGGACTGGAGAATCAGATAGGAGGATGGAAGGTACATGGGACGGCTGACGAGTGAACCAGGGTCTTACCATTTCTGCCCCCAAGATCATATAACCATATAACAATTACAGCACGGAAACAGGCCATCTCGGCCCTACAAGTCCATGCCGAACAATTTTTTTTTCCCTTAGTCCCACCTGCCTGCACTCATACCATAACCCTCCATTCCCTTCTCATCCATATGCCTATCCAATTTATTCTTAAATGATACCAACGAACCTGCCGCCACCACTTCCCCTGGAAGCTCATTCCACACCGCTACCACTCTCTGAGTAAAGAAGTTCCCCCTCATGTTACCCCTAAACTTCTGTCCCTTAATTCTGAAGTCATGTCCTCTTGTTTGAATCTTCCCTATTCTCAAAGGGAAAAGCTTGATCACATCAACTCTGTCTATCCCTCTCATCATTTTAAAGACCTCTATCAAGTCCCCCCTTAACCTTCTGCGCTCCAGAGAATAAAGACCTAACTTATTCAACCTATCTCTGTAACTTAGTTGTTGAAACCCAGGCAACATTCTAGTAAATCTCCTCTGTACTCTCTCTATTTTGTTGACATCCTTCCTATAATTGGGCGACCAAAATTGTACACCATACTCCAGATTTGGTCTCACCAATGCCTTGTACAATTTTAACATTACATCCCAGCTTCTATACTCAATGCTCTGATTTATAAAGGCTAGCATACCAAAAGCTTTCTTTACCACCCTATCTATATGAGATTCCACCTTCAAGGAACTATGCACGGTTATTCCCAGATCCCTCTGTTCAACAGTATTCTTCAATTCCCTACCATTTATCATGTACGTCCTATTTTGATTTGTCCTGCCAAGGTGTAACACCTCACATTTATCAGCATTAAACTCCATCTGCCATCTTTCAGCACATTTTTCCAAATGGCCTAAATCACTCTGTAGACTTTGGAAATCCTCTTCATTATCCACAACACCCCCTATCTTGGTATCATCTGCATACTTACTAATCCAATTTACCACCCCTTCATCCAGATCATTGATGTACATGACAAACAACAAAGGACCCAACACAGATCCCTGAGGCACCCCACTAGTCACCTGCCTCCAACCCGACAAACAGCCATCCACCATTACCCTCTGCCTTCTCCCATTCAGCCACTGCTGAATCCATCTTGCTATTCCTGCATTTATACCCAACAGTTTAACCTTCTTAACCAACCTTCCATGAGGAACCTTGTCAAAGGCCTTACTAAAGTCCATATAGACAACATCCACTGCTTTACCCTCGTCAATTTCCCTAGTACCTTTTCAAAAAATTCAAGAAGATTAGTCAAACATGACCTTCCAGGCACAAATCCATGTTGACTGTTCCTAATCAGACCCTGTTTATCCAGATGCTTATATATATTATCTCTATCTTTTCCATTAATTTGCCCACCACTGAAGTCAAACTAACAGGTCTATAATTGCTAGGTTTACTCTTAGAACCCTTTTTAAACAATGGAACAACATGCGCAGTACGCCAATCCTCGGGGACTATTCCCGTTTCAGGAAGTACCCCTCGGGCACAATGGCTGAAGGTGGCCGAGCAAAGAAAGGGCTGAGGGTTCGCTGGTTGATCCGGATGGATCGGGGCCGCACCAGACAACTATGTGCGTACGAACTATACTGGACTTTGAAAATTACACCTAAACGTGGTGCCTCTTGCATGGTGTACCAGTGGACTATTTCTATGCATTTTGTACTATCGGGGATTTTGCTTCGGTATGACAACACTGATCTGAACCATATGCAAATAAAGACTTCCACTGCACAAGTGATAATAAAGAACCATTGAACCATCCTCCCGCATTCCAAAGACGTGCAGGTTTGTAGGTTAGTTGGCTTCTGTAAATTGTCCCAAGTATGTAGGGTGGAACCAGTGTACAGGTGATCACTGGTTGGTACAGACTCGGTTGGCCTTTGGACCTGTTTTCATGCTGTATCTCTAAACTAAACCAAATCATGTGGCAGGATAAATCTCAACAAATCTTAATGAAGGCCCCTTGCCCTGTCAGCTTTCCAGGGTCGGCCTGGCTAAGCGTGGCTGTTTGTGTCCTCCACCTCTGCTCCAACGTTCTGTGCCGCTGCAGGCCACCTCCGGTCTACGTGTTAGTCCTCTTGGAGCAGCGCTTGGTTCAGTCAAGCCACAGACTGTTGTACGGCCTACAATGGCTCCCTCCACCATTGAGGCTCTACACAGCCTCCCCTAATCAGTCCGTCCACTGGTCTTCTGTCCAACTCCTTTCCCTCCCACGGGGCTAGCAGGGACCGGGCTCAGCGGCATCCCTCTCCGAGCGGGCACCCGGCTGCACGGCGAGAGAGCCAGACCGGGT
Organism: Amblyraja radiata; assembly: GCF_010909765.2. NCBI lineage: Eukaryota > Metazoa > Chordata > Chondrichthyes > Rajiformes > Rajidae > Amblyraja > Amblyraja radiata. Next base: position 95,760,341 of record NC_045957.1, read on the forward strand.
CGGGCATGGACACTGCATGCCAGGTCAACCTTCTGTCGCACAGCACGCTCGGACCTTATGAGTGCTTTAGGAAGTGCTAAATATCAGTGGCAGAAGGGTAGTAGCAAGTACGGTTGCCAACTTTTTCATTCCCAAATAAGGGACAAAAAGGTGGGTGGAGACGGGGCATATAAGGGACAATAAGGGACTGGTGTGGATGGGGCATGTTGGTCGATGGGGGCACATTGGGCCGAAGGGCCTCTTTCCATGCTGTGTGACTGTGTCCCAGAACTGACTGATTCGATGGGACAGGAGGGAATGCGAGGGGTGGGGGAGAGGGGACATGGAGGGAGAGAGAGAGGGAGGGAGAGGGGTGAGGAGGGAGAGGGGGAGTGGAGGGGAAGGCAAGAAGAAGGAGAGTGGATGGAGAGGGGAAGGGAGGAGAGGAGGGGGGAGTGGGAGGTGGGACGTGAGGGGAGGGAGAGGGAGAGGGGACGGGGGGGAGAGGGGGAGGTAGATGGGACAGGGCCGTAAGGGGCGCGATTGGAAGGAAGAGAGGAGAGTGGAGGAGGGAGGATATTGAGGGAGAGGTGGAGGGGACGGGGGGGGGGTGGGGGGGGCTTACAGAGACGGGGGAGAGGGGGCCGGGAGGGGAGGGGACATTGAGGGAGAGGAGGGGAGGGGAGAGGACATAGAAGGGGGCAGGACATTGAGGGGTAGGGGAGGTTACCGTTACAGAGACGGGCAAAATATAGCATACAACTGTTGCGCATAAGGTGGCCTGTGATTGAATGACAGGTGATTCACACGTGCGTGGCATCAATAGCACATGCAACACACACGCAGGCTGTTGTTTCAGATCTAGGATTTGTCTGTAAGCGTGCTCTCTGGTGCTTACAGAGTAGTAGCCGTCAAATACAGGACAAGGGCGGTTCTGTATGGGACAAACCAATTTAGCTCAATATATACGTGATGTCCCGGCTAATAGGGGACAGTTGGCAACACTAGTAGCAAGAGAACATAAATGTCAGGTAATTGTTAGCAGAAACAGAGAGAATACATGGAAATGATTGTTATCTAGCAGGATCTGGAATGCACTGCTTGAATCAGTAAAGAAAAGTGTGCCAACTTCCAAAATTGAAGTGGATACGTACATGAAGGGAGAAAATTCACAGGGTTGAAAGAGGATAGGGACTAATTTGATTATGTATCTGACCATGCTTTTGTCACTTTATTTAATCGATGTAATTTTATTTAGTTTGCTGTCTTTTTGACTGATTGAGCTCCTTTGACATTTTACAATGCTAAAAGCATTAGCTAAATTAAAGTTGTGAAGTCACACTGCCATTTTACGTGGTTCTAGGCTTATAGATACATGTTGACTTGGATCTTGGATCCTATCACTGCCGTCATCATGATTCACATTTAAATCAAAGAATACCATGATATTCCTTATAATTTGTAAAGAACCATATGAAAACAGAACATAAGATGCATACTTTAATCATTTTCACCACTAATCTTTCTGCCGTTGCTTAATCAACACTAGCCAGTCAAATTGCTGTTTATGGCGTGGATATTTTATAATTTGCAACTATTCTTCCTGATTTACATATATTTACATACCATTTTCCCCCTCAAGCGTTATACTCTAATGCAGTCCTTCTTAAACTATTGCAGTGTCATTCACCCTTGAGTCTTTATCATAAAATTTAGTTTACATTTAATATTTGTTTTATTTATGTTTCTGGAATCCATGGTGCTTTGGAGACATAGGAGGGGAGTCATCATCTCCTTTAAACTTTTCTCCTCTCACCTCAAAGCAATATCCTCTGATATTTGATATTTCCACCTTGGGAAATAGGTTCTGTCTACTTTATGAGTGAATTTGCTGCAGTTTATTGGGATGTGATTGAATAGTTGCAGTGCATGCAGCCTGTGCGTGATGCATGCAACAGATGTAAAGAGATATGCATTCAATAAAAGTCCCATCTGATTGGGTCCATTTTTAAGTGAGTGTTGGGAGTGTGTTGAATTGAGCACTGGCTAAGTTTGTTGATGGCTGTTGGTTGAGATATGGCATTTGAAGATACATCCATTACTTTTCACATGGGTTTATTAAATAAAGTCACTGGATCCAGCGTAATGGCATTGCAACCAGATCTCCAATATTAAGTTACCTCTGTTATTCATAAACTGTCTGGAGGATTGTCTGACCCAGATTTCTCTTCACTACCAAGACCACTTGTAAAGCATCTGGAAATTGAGGGTTGGAGCTCTTTCACCCTCATCCATGGCTGCTTCTTTCCCAGGTCAGATTTGTGTTCAACATTCTTATATCTTCTCAATTGACATCTTCTTCTTCTTTTCGTGTCTTTGAAGCTGGTTGGCTATATGACAGTTTCCCATTCCTTTACACAGTCCTTTGCATTTTTATTCAATTGACATAAAAGGCAGCCATTCAGCCTACCCAGTCCATACTGAGTCAGAGCTATGGTTCTCGGCATCTGCTGCAGCTCCAATGCACCTCCCCTTTATGAAGTGCAGACTCTCTTTAATAATAAAAACGCTCGCCCTGATTAATCCATACAGACATTGGGCAGTCTACGAAGAATTGGCTGCTCACAGCAATCATTATAATTAACGGGCAGCAAGAAATTAGCACGCTGCCTGCTTCCAGCCCGTGGGGTTAGTTATGCATTGCAATCCCTCATCTGTTTGAGATCTAATGACGTTATAGCTTGCTCTTCATTCGTTGCTACAGTTATATGGATTTTAACAGCAGACATATCACTGCTATTTAATAATTTAATAGATAATATCCTTAACGTTTTGTACTGATTTTTCCGTTTTTAAAAAGTCCCTTTTCAGATACTTCATAAAGTTCATCTCCACCTTACCGCTTGGATGATGTCTTTTTTAAAGAATGGTTATTTCTTTCAAAATTCCAATCCCAGAATTGTTCATACAGAGGCAGGTGCACATATGGAGCAAACTACAAGAGGAGGTGGTTACAATATACCACTTAAAAGACACTTGGACAGGTAAACGAATAGGAATAGTTTGGAGAGATGTGTGCCACACACTGATAATTGGGTCTAGTTTGGATAGATTACTTGGTTGACATGAATGAGTTGGGCCAAAGGGGCCTCTTTCTGTGCTGCATAGCTCTGGCTCTTTCGCAATCCTATTAAGCAAAATATTTTTTTCTACACCTATTAATTTTTATTTTTTTTTCTGAACAATTGTGTGATTTAAGTTTTCTACTGTTATTTATGATGCTCTTTGCATTGAAATAGGTACTTAAGCACTTTTTCCAACACGTTCTGATGGTATTTGCTGAATGTACCATAAATATTGGTGTGGCTGTAACAAGAGATCTTTTAAAGATACGGAATGCACAGATGATGTTTTGGGCCAGGACCCTTCTTCAGTCTGTGTCAATTCCCTCCACAGATGCAGTTTCTTGTGTCTCGATCTTTTGAAACTGGTTCTAATTCAAAAATCCTCTGTAAAATTGTTCCAGATTCTCCTCAGTGTTTGCTGAGCTGCCTAAAATGAGCCATGTATTACAGCACGCACACAGGTATCAGTGGTCCCTACCTGGTTTAGGGTGGAAACTACAAGTGTAATTGTGAGATTATCATGAGCGGTATCTACTGATCCCTGCCTTTGCTGCACAGTTGTAGGTGATGAGTGGTGATGGGATTGATCTTGACTGAATCTCACTTGATTAATAACCTGCGAGAAACGTTTGGTGACATGTGGAGGGAAAACCCTATTAGGTAAGTTTCAAGACAGATAGAAATGTGTTCAAGACTTTCTCATAATTTAATTGCTTTCTGATTTTCATTTTTGAGGTGTATTTTTTTTTACTGATTATGATTTATATCTGAAATGTGTCATCTTATCCTTTATGGTCAATTTTGGACACTGATGTAAATATGCGTTTGAAGATACATTAGAGTTGTGCTTCTTAAACTGGTGAATGGTTCACCCAGGGATGAATGAAATTATTTTGCGGTGAATGTTGTTATGTTTTTTTGCTGATGTGACAAAATAAATTATTTATAAAATTATACACAAGGGAGAATAAGACGACAATTACCAAAAACATATGAAAATTTAGTCGAGGGAGAAAGACTGGGCTTGTATTCACTGGAATTTAGAAGGATGAGAGGGTATCTTATAGAAACATATAAGATTACTAGACCAAGTGCAGACCCGTTGGGTCTGTTCCCTCAACGTGCGGTTGTGGGGGGTGGGGGGTGGGAGGCGGCATGCAGCGTCACACACGCTAACTATCCCCACCCCCCGCACACACGCCAATTACTCCCCTTGATATTATATTAATATTATTAATTTGCTCCTTTTACCCCATAACCACCCTATCTACTGAAGCATAGCCCCCAACTTGCAGTCACATCTAGAGAGGGGGGCGGGGGTAGAGAGTGAGGGCAGAGAGAGAAGGGGCAGAGACAGAGAGAGAGACAGAGACAGAGAGAAAGGGGTAAGAGGGGGGCGGAGGGAAGGAGAAGAGGGAGGGTAGGTGAGGGGGGGAAAGGTGGGTGAGGAGGGGAGAGAGGGATGGGAGAGAGAGGGGAGGGGAGGAGAGAGGGGGTGAGAGTGAGGGGGAGAGAGAGGGGGTGCTGAGAGGGGGGCGAGAGGAGGTGGGGAGCAGGGAGGGGGAGGGAGGGTGGAGGGAAACATAGAAACATAGAAATTAGGTGCAGGAGTAGGCCATTCGGCCCTTCGAGCCTGCACCGCCATTCAATATGATCATGGATGATCATCCAAAAGGGTAGGGGGTGTGGAGGGGGGGTGGGTTTACGGGAGGAAGGGTGGGGGAGGGGATGGAGGGGAGGAGGGGGAGAGAAAGATGGGAGATAGGGAGGGGTGGGGAGAGGGGGGAATTGGGGAGAGAGGGGGTGGAGGGGGGGAGGAAAGGGGGAGGAGCGAGGGGGAGGGGGAGAAGGGGGAGGGAGGGGGGAGAGAGCGGGTGCTGAGTGAGGGGGAGAGAGAGGGGGTGCTGAGAGGGGAATGAGGTGAGGGGGAGAGGTGGAGAGCAGGGAGGGGGGTGGAGGGAAGGGGGTAGGGGGGTGTGGAGGGGAGGGGGGTTTAGGGGAGGGAGGGTGGGGGAGGGGATGGAGAGGAGGGGGAGAAAAAGAGGGGAGAGAGAGAGGGGGAGGGAGGGGGGAGAGGGGTGGGGAGGAGAGGGGAGAGGAGGGGGGGAGAGTGGGGAGGAGGGGGGTGGAGGAGAGGGGAGAGGGAGAGAGAGGGGGGAGAGAGAGGAGGGGAGAGAGGGGGGAGAGAGGAGGGGAGAGAGGGAGAGTGCATTTTTACTTCAAACCAACCATATTTTCCATTTTCAAACCACATTAAGGGCACTCACAGTTGAGTAGACATGTGTTCAGTGTTATTCAGAGATCAGAGAGACGTGACCTCAATCTTGCAGAGACTGAGTGAGGTACACCACTGCCTGGTTTTATAGTCCCTCCCCCTCCCTCCAGCAGGGGCAGCAGAGAGAGTGGTGAAATTTTTATAAACATTAATATCTCTCTGATTTTTCATCGATGGGAAAAATTCTCTGGTCCAGGAAGGCAGACATGGGCTCTGAGCGAGGTGGCCAAAAATGACGGCCGTAGCTGGCGGCGTTCACTCGGAAATCGCAGCACAGTGGGCCAAAAGCGGTCAAGATCAGACTTTTAGTAATATAGATAAAAGGACTGGACAAGCTAGATGCAGAAAAAATGTTCCCAATGTTGGGGGAGTCCAGAACCAGGGGACACGGTCTAGGAATAAAGGGGCGGCCATTTAAAACTGAGATAAGAAAAAACGTTTTCACCCAGAGTTGTGAATTTGTGGAATTCTCTGCCACAGAAGGCAGTGGAGGTCAATTCACTGGATGAATTTGAAAGAGAGTTAGATAGAGCTCTTGGGGCTAGCGGAATCAAGGGGTATGGGGAGAAGGCAGGCACGGGTTACTGATTGTGGATGATCAGCCATGATCAAAATGAATGGCCATGCTTGTTCGAAGGGCCAAATGGCCTCCTCCTGCACCTGCACCTATTTTCTATGTTACTCCAAAGACATACAGGTGTGCAGGTTAATTGGCTCAGTATGAATGTAAATTGTCCATAGTGTGTGTAGGGTAGTGTTAATATGCGGGGATCACTGGTCGGTGCGGACTCGGAGGGCCAAAGGGCCTGTTTCCGCACAGTATCTCCAAACTAAATAAACTAATACATGCCTGGCCCGCTAATGACACCCCTCTCATGTCTCTAAAGCACCACGGATGCCAGCTACTTAAATAAAACAAATATAAAATGTAAACTGAATGTGAATGGAATGATCTACCAACCCATCCCTGGCTCCCACCGTCTCCCCGGCCGTTTAGAGCCTTGGCTTCCAACCCCACTCCCGACTCGCAAAGTGCACCAGCGAGCCCTTCTTCACCCTACATGGCTGTGTTGTGGCTCATGTTATAGCCCCTGGGGACAGTGCTTTCTTCAGGTCACCGCCCCTCTCATAATTTTGTCTGGATTATAGGGGTGGGCAGAACAGTTACCCGAAAATCGGTTTTCAACCTGTATATATTTTGCATACAAAAAACAGTTTAAGTAAGATCATAAGTGATAGGAGTAGGATTAGCCCATTTGGCACAGCAAGTCTACTCCGCCATTCAATCATGGCAGATCTATCTCTCCCTCCTAACCCCATTCTCCTGCCTTCTCCCCATAACCTCTGACCCCCGTACTAATCAAGAATCTATTTATCTCTGCCTTAAATATATCCACTGACTTGGCCTTCACAGCTTTCTGTGGCAAAGAATTCCACAGATTCACCACCCTCTGACTAAAGAAATTCCTCCTCATATCCTTCTTAAAAGTACGTCCTTTAATTCTGAAGCTACGTCTAGTCCTAGATGGAAATCCCACTAATTGAAACATTCTCTCCACATCCACTCTTTCCAAGCCATATTGAAATTTAAAAAAATATTGAAATAAAAAAAATATATTGGAGTACCTCAAGGGTCTGTGTTAGGTCCAAATCTTTTCATAATACACATTAGCGACATATGCAGAGTATCAAATATACTAAAATTGATTATATTTGCCGATGATACAAATATCTTTTGTTCTGGTGACAATTTGAAGCAGCTTTTGGAGGTCAACACATCACAAATGAATAAATTAAAACAGTGGTTTGATGTCAACAAATTGTCTCTAAATTTAAGCAAAACAAAGATTATGCTATTTGGAAAACATAAAACAAACCCTCATGTACAATTGAAAATAGATAACATTAGTATAGAAAGAGTATATGAAAATAAATTTCTTGGTGTGATCTTAGACCACAAAATCTGCTGGAAACCACATATAAAGCACGTCAAAGCAAAACTGGCAAAGTCTATAGCAATATTGGGAAAATCAAGACACATTCTGGACCACAAATCATTACATACTCTGTATAATACACTCATATTGCCATATCTGAGTTACTGTGTGGAGATATGGGGTAACACCTACAAAACCAACCTACAGCCGTTATGCACATTACAAAAAAGAGCAATAAGAATTATCAATAACGTTGGATATCTTGAACATAACAATTTATTATTCTTAAAGTCACATATACTGAAGTTCACCAATCTGGTTAAATTTAAGACTTCGCAAATCATGTACAAAGCAAGAAATGTTTTCTGTCTACGGCTGTCACACTACTCAACAATGTACCTCGGTGACTGCCAATCACCCCCCCCCCCCCCCCCCCCCGGACACTCCTCCCACAGGAAAAAAGAAGTCTATGACTGTATGCATGTAAACAGATTTATTTATTGAAATCATATTCTCTGTACTGTACACTGACAATGACAATTAAAGTTGAATCTGAATCTGAATCTGAAATAATTTACTTCCAGGAAATATACAAAAACGGTTTATGGAAAGACAGGGTGGGTATAATTTGAGAGGGGCACATAATTAAAAAAAACTCAATGTCAGAACAACTCTTAAAAGTATGTGCATAGCAATCTGTGGTGTGAATTTGTGGAATGGTCTGGAACAGGAGATAAAACTTAGCACAAACATAATTCAGTTTAAAAAGATGTACAAAAACACTTTTTTTAAAGGATATTGGGATGAGGATAGGTGATTGTGAGTGGGATATTTGTTATACTGATTGTATTGGTAAGGGTGATTATAGGGTGATGGGTTGTATATATGACTAAGAGATACTGTATAGTATATGAAGGTTTTTTTTTTCTATGGCTTTGTAAATATTTGATTAGTGTATAAATGTAAATAATTTGGTGTACATATAGCTGCAGGTGTACATATGGTGTACATATAGCTTTGGCTTCTTCCTGCTCCTTTTCAAACACATACGATTTCATTTATTTATAGATATTGTTTATGACACTTTATAAATATTCTTGTTTTGTTTTTTTGTTTTATGTATGCTGTTTCATACTTGCTTTTTATTCTTTTATTCTGTTCGAAATAAAGAATTAAAATAAATAAATAAATAAATTAATTAAAGAAGTCCACTGTTGAGGCTGCAGCCAAGAGAGAGGTTAAAGAACATCTATATGTCTGTGTATCGGAACATCAAACCCGACTCTCCAAAATACAAATCTTTCCTGCCACAGAAGGCCGTGGAGGCCAATTTACTGGATGGTTTCAGGAGTTAGATATAGCTTTTAGGGCTAATGGAATCAAGGGATATGGGGGAAAAAGCAGGAACATCCTGTTCTGGATGATCAGCCATGATCATACTGAATGGCGGTGCTGGCTCGAAGGGCAGAATGGTCTACTCCTGCAGCTGCTTTCTATGTTTCTGTTTCTACCACCTTGCACTTATCTGCATTAAACTTCATTACCATCCCTTGCCCAGCTGATCAGGATTCCGTTGTAATTTTTTTTTTTTTTTTTTTTTTAATATTTTATTTTATTAGAAGTAAGTACAGTCATATGGCACCAAAGTGCCTAATATATATTTTCATAATACATTTTATGTACAACTTCTTTTTTTTTTTTTTTTATTACACTGAAAAAAGATTAGAATAAGAAAAAGAAGTTAGATAGTAAAGGATAGAAAGATGTGAAATATATAGTGTGTGAAAAAAGAAAACGAGTAAATGAAGAAAGTTGAGAGAGAATAGAGAAAAGAAAAGAAAAGAAAAAAAAGAAAAGGAGATCATTATTTATAGTCTTGACCAACCCTCGTCCAGTCCTGAAACAGTTATTTTTTACAATTGTGTTGCACCATATGATTCCAAAAAAACGACGAATGGCGACCAACTCGTTATGAATTGGTCTGATTTATCCATTAGGAGGAATCGCATTTCCTCAAGATGAGCGGTGTCCAACATACTTGCAATCCACATTTTAAGCGTTGGTATTGATGTACCCTTCCAAAATGTAAGAATTAATTTTTTTGCTATTATTAAACCATAGTTAAGGAATAGATTTTGAGATGTGTTCAATTTATTCCCATCTTCCATTACGCCAAATATAATCATTTCAGTATTAGGTTCCATTCTTGTCTTGAATAATTTTGTAAATATTTCAAAAATATCATTCCAAAATCTATAAAGTTTTATGCAGGAAACTAAGGAGTGTGTTATAGTTGCCTTTTGGGCTAGACATTTATCACAAGTGGCGGATATATTTGGATAAAATTTGTTCAATCTTGTTTTTGAATAATATAATCTATGTACAATTTTAAATTGAATTAGATTATGTCTTACATTAATTGAACATTTGTGAATATATATCAGGTATTTTTCCCATTTAACCTTCGTAATTTTTATCATTAGTTCCCGTTCCCACTCTTCTCTAAGTACCTCTGTCGATGGTAGGTCTATATTTAGAATACTATTATATAAATATGATATTAATTTTTGTGAGTCAGCTTCAATATTCATTGCTTCTTCCAATAAGTCAGGAGTTACTTTTTGATATCCTTGTATATATTTGTTCACGAAATCGCAAATCTGAAGATATTTAAAATATTGGTTGTTTTTCAATTTAAATTTTAATTGTAGTTGTTGGAATGATAGTAAGTTTCCCATTTCGTACATATCCCCGATCCTTCTAATTCCGAGACTTTCCCATTGGTTATATGTCTTATCAATAAGAGATGGTTTAAATAAAGGGTTATTCGCTATTGGCATTAACAGTGATAGATTTCTTAATTTTAAAGATAATTTTATTTGTTTCCAAATTCTTATTGTACCATATATAATTGGGTTCTTCTTATATATTGTGTTATTCCGTTTTTTTGGGGAGAAGAGGATCGTTCCTATATTACAAGGATGGCAATCCTCCTTCTCCATTTTTATCCATTCTGTCTGTTGGGTAGAACTATCCAACCAATAAATCATATTCTTAATATGCACTGCCCAGTAATAATACATAAAATTCGGAAGTGAGTCCCCCGACCTCTTTTGGTTTACATAAGTGTTTTTTTGTGATTCTATGTGATCTATAGTCCCAAATATAATTAGTAATATTAGAGTCTAATTTAAAAAAAAAATATTTTGGTATATATACTGGTATAGATTGAAATAGGTATAGTAATTGTGGTAGGAAGATCATTTTTATTGCATTTATTCTACCTAATAATGATAAGGGAAGTGATTTCCAAAATGTAATCAACGTATTAAGTTTATTTAATAAAGGCATAAAATTATTAATATAGTCATAGAGTGATACAGTGTGGAAACAGGCCCTTCGGCCCAACCCGCCCACATCGGCCAACAATGTCCCAGCTACACTAGACTCATTGGCCTGCGCTTGGTCCAAATCCCTCCAAACCTGTTCTATCCATGTACCTGTCTAACTGTTTCTTAAACGATGGGATAGTCCCAGCCTCAACTACCTCCTCTGGCAGCTTGTTCCATATACCCACCACCCTTTGTGTGAAAAAGTTACCCCTCGGATTCCTATTAAATCTTTTACCCTTCACCTTGAACCTATGTCCTCTGGTCCTCAATTCCTCAACTCTGGGCAAAAGACTCCGTGCATCTACCCGATCTATTCCTATCATGATTTTGTATATAAGAATTCCCCTCATCCTCCTGCGCACCATGGAATAGAGACCCAGCCTACAACCACTCCCTATAGCTCACACCTTCTAGTCCTGGCAACATTCTCGTAAATCTTTTCTGAACCCTTTCAAGCTTGACAATATCTTTCCTATATCATGGTGCCCAGAACTGAACACAATATTCTAAATGTGGTCTCACAAACGTCTTATGCAACTGCAACATGACCTCGCAACTTCTAAACTCAATACTCTGACTGATGAAGGCCAAAATGCCAAAAGTCTTTTTGACCACCTTATCGACTTGCAACTCAGCCTTCAAGGAACCATGCACCTGGAGTCCTAGATCCCTCTGCTCTACAAAACTACTCAGAGGCCTACCATTTACTGTGTAGGACCTGCTCTTGTTCGACGTCCCAAAATGCAACACCTCACACTTCTCTGTATTAAATTCCATCAACCATTCCTCTGCCCACCTGGCCAATCGATCCAGGTCCTGCTGCAATTGTTCACAACCAACTTCACAATCTGCAAAACCACTAATTTTTGTATCGCTCACTTTAGTGTCACCCACAAATTTACTAATCCAGTGTTGTAACCTATCTATGAATATCCAGCTTGTGCCGTTCTAAATGCCCTGCAGAAGCCCTACCCAGCCAGCCAGGTTTGTAAGCAATTAGTTTCACAAGCTTTGAATCTTCACATACGTGCTTCAGCGCTAACGAGGGAACTTAATGTAGAGTGCTGAAGATATTAACATATGGAAAAGCACATTGAACATAAGCCAAGAAAATAGACAAAAGAAGTATTATAGCAAGCAGCCTGCAAGCAGTTCCAAATCCATTTTACATAACAATTGAGGTTTTGGCACATTAAGAGACAATGCAGGTGCAGAACAGGACCCCACAATGCCAGTGCCGGCATTTATGTCTGTCAGCCGTATACTTCTGTCAGCCATTGGGTGGGTATGTGGAAATCCTTGATCCATGTGGCATCACGTGCACTTTGCATCAGAGTACTGAGCTACCTCAGTAGAGACCCTTGGACTATAATCTGCCCTTACTGGACTTTATCTTGCATTCTTGCAAAACGTTCTTCCCTTTATCATGTATCGGTACACTGTGGATGACTCACAACTTTGTTAGAACACAACAAAAGCTTTTCACTATAGCTCGGCACACGTGACAATAAACCAAACTTCAAATTTCAGAGTTTTGTGCGCCCACTTTCATGGCCATTTGCAAGCCTTTCTGAACATCACCGAGCCAGGTGAGAAATACTGGTCCTATTAATTTTAAGTAACTATTTATACCAAGAGATATATTATGAATCTTATTTCTGATGGTACGCAAGAGGATGATATTAAGTAGTTTGGCATGACAAAAGAATGTACACACCTACAAATCTAAAGCGAAGCCTCTTGTGGAATTATTTCAGCTGCACCCAATTTGCAATGCAATATTAAGATAGTGTTTCAGTTGAAAAGCAATGTCAGAAACCTAAGTTTATGCTGAAGTGAGACATCTGACATTTGTGAAGGAAGTAAAGTAGAGGGCCTGCTACTGACAACCGGCTCCCATTAGGACGTCCACCTGCGACCACACCTATGACAACCTACGACCACACAGGCGACAACCTACGACAACCGAAGTCAACCTACGTCCACCCGCGACAAGCTACAACCCTGTCGGCGACAACATGAAGACAACTGAAGCCAATTCAGTCGCCGGTACCTGTCACCGGTTGACATAGGTAGTCGCCAATGGAATTCTCCGAAGTCATCACCCGGCGACAACCTGGCGTCATCCTGGCGACAACCTGCGTCATCCTGGCGACAACCTATGACAGCACCTACGACAGGAGAAGACAAGCTACGTCAAACCCACAATCGCCGAAAGATTTTGAACATTTCAAAATCAAACGGCGACAAGAAAAAAATTACGACTCTTTAGGCAACTTGAGGAGACAACTCACGACCATACAGGCGTCACCCAGCAACCGTGGCGACAACCTAGTCGCCTGTGGTCGCCGAAAAAATTGCCTAAGTGGGACAGGCCCTTTAATACCCCAATGTCTTTTCCAGTTTTCTTTTGCCCACTACAATCAGTTTAAAGAAGGTTCCTGACCCAAAACAACACCTTTCCATGTCCTCGAGATGCTGCCTGACCTGCTGGTTTACTCCAGCACTGTGTGTTCTACGGAGGTAAATGTAGCTCTAATGAGCCATGTGGAGCACCCACACACCAGCGCTTTGAACTTCTTTTGTGAGATTTAACTAACAAAGTGATTACTGCGCTTCGGTGGAAGTCATCAGCTCATTACTTCAACAAAGATTAATTATTGTAAGTAGGCTAATGATTTTCAAGTAGCATGCAGAGAGATTTCACACAAATCTAACATGTTGGTCAAATGCAACCTTTAGAGGAACTTCTCCCTAATGTAACAAGAATGGAGACAATAAAGAAAAAGATAGTGAGCGTAGGGCTGTCTGGTGGGAACACCCCTCAAATAAGGGAAGGGATATCACCCCTGGAAGCCATGCAAGTGGCAAGTATTATGTGTAAAAAAGGGAGGTGCTAACATCAACAATATTGAATGTATGGACACTAAGAATGTATCAAGAGTTTTGCAGGGTATTTGTTTTGTATATAATTTTTATTCTGAATAACGTTTATTCTTGAAATAATAAAAGTGTGAAAGGAGCTAGTTCTGCAGGGTGTGTGATCCCACAGCAACAACCTGGCCTGGTCACATATCCACATCAGAGGCAAGGCTGGGAAAACTAGTTGTTTTTTTCATATAAAACTCAGAGACAATAGGTCAATTATAATCTCAACTCCACCAATTTCAAGTTTGTCAGAATAGAAACCAGCAAACTTCAATCTCCTGTTCCTGATTTTAGTTAAAAACTTGCTCATCAGATTTGTACACTATATCAGCCCTCCAGTGCTCCAATCCAGGACTCTTCTAATGACTTTATAATTAGATTATCTTATCAGGTCAAATGTACACCCATACCGTATCATCTGCATATTTCTGCAATACCCAACGTAATTAAACTCTTCCAATTAATTGTAGCCAAGCTTGTCAGTCTTTTGGTCTTCACGCCATGTACTGCTACTCACTATGACAAAGGTGCTGCTTTGCTGTGACTGCGATTTAAAAATACATTTGAGTATTCAGTGAACTCAATTCATTAATATAACAAGAAGCTGGTCCACACAGACATATGAACCTGTGTCTTATCCTTTCGCCATACCGTTAACTCATTAACAAACTGTAATTGGCATCAACAAGTAACCTGGGTTACAGGAAACTAGGCAAATTACTGGAAAATGTCAAGAATGCTAAATTAGCGAGGAGATCTGATAAGAGATATACAAAATTATGAGATGCACAGATGAGATAGTTATAGAATCAGTCATACAGGTGGAAACAGGCCCTGCAGCCCATCCTGCCCACGCCAACCAACATGCCCCATCTACACTAGTTCCACCTGCCTGCGTTTGGCCCATATATCCCTCTAAACCTATCCTATCCATGTACCAGTTCAGATGTTTTTTAAAAAGGTAGACAATAGTAAACTTTTCCCCATTACTACCTTTATCTATACTCCCAAGCCTTTCCTGACGTCCTCTGAGTGAGGGCTACATGTATATATGTGTGTAGTTTGTTTTGTTGTGCTATTCTTATAACAAATGTAAAGCACTTTGGCCAACGAGTGTTGTTTTTTAAATGTGCTATATAAATAAATGTGACTTGACTTTAACCTGAATGCATGGGTTTACGGTATGGAGTAGGAGGTTTACAGGGGCATAAGGAGATTTTTTTTCCACCCAAGGTTTGGTTGGAGTTTGGGATGCACTGCCTGAGAGAGTGATGGATTAAATACATTGACAAAGTATCCACATGAACACTTAAACTGCAAAGTTGGTGAAGGCCGGGGACCAAGTGCTGATAAATGGGGTTAATATTGATGGGTACTTGATGGTCAGCATTTGCAAAATGGGCCAAAGGGCCTGCTTCTGTGCTATATGACTCCATGGGTATAGAAGGGGAAACAAAGTAATATTTGGCTGTGATGCTCCGGCAGTTGAATTGCTTGACCAACTTGACCACCAATGAAATAGTGCCCGAGGAATCAGTGCAAGGGATCAAAACCTTCAGGGAAAAGTGAAGAAGATAAAGAGTGTGTGAAGACAAAATGCAATTTGTTCCATTCTGTCTTTCAACAAACTGCGAATATTCAGAAGCAGATTCCACTGACCGGTTTGAGGGGGGGGGGGGGGGGATACATCTGATTCAGTCACAACATTCAGGCAAGAACAAGAAGGAAACTTATTATCTGAATGGTGTCAAATTAGGAAAAGGGGGTAGATGCAACGAGACCGGGGTGTCCTTGTACATCAGTCACTGAAAGTAACAATGCATGTTCAGCAGGCAGTGAGGAAAGCAAATGGCATGTTGGCCTTCATAGCGAGAGGATTTGAGTATAGGATGAAGGAGGTCCTACTACAGTTGTACAGGGCCTGGATTATTGTGTGCAGTTTTGGTCTCCTAATTTGAGGAAAGACATTCTTGCTATTGAGAAAGTGCAGCGTAGGTTCACCAGGTTCATTCCCGGGATGGCGGGACTGACATATGATGAAAGAATGGATCGACTGGGCTTATATTCATTGGAATTTAGAAGGATGAGAGGATATCTTATAGAAACATTTAAAATTCTGGACAGGCTAGATGCAGGAAAAATGGTGGGGGAATCCAGAACCAGGGGTCACAGTTTAAGAATAAGGCATAGGCATTAGGAATTGAAATGAGGAAAAACATTTTCACCAAGAGAGTTGTGAATCTGTGGAATTCTCTGCCATAGAAGGCAGTGGAGGTCAATTCACTGGATGTTTTCAAGAGACAGTTAGATATAGCTCTCAGGGCTAACAGAATCAAGGGATATGAGTAGAAAGCAGGAATGAGGTACTGATTTTGGATGATCAGTGTTACGACTCCCGAATGCAAGTACTTCAGAGCCACGTAACACAAGTCAAAAACCAGGTTCAGGTTCAAAAACAGTTTTAATTATTCACTGGAACACAAAACTCAAACCTGATATAAACAACCCAGTCAGGGATATGGATAAACCGACAAACAATTTAACAATGCTCCAGCCAGCCACACCATGGGCCGTCGAACCGGAGATTCCAAAACCTGCCCAAAGAGATACAACCCTGAAACCAAAATACACGAAAACTCTAAGGTCAGCCCTTATCCGTCCCAATACAATATCTGATAACAAGGAATGGTGAAAATACACAAAGTTCTATGCCATGTGGTCCGGCTGCCTCGGCCCCCACCAACAGACTGCTTATCAGTCAGAGTCCACGACGAAGAGAAGGAATTCTGGGAAGCTCTGGTCTTTATACTCCAGATGAGTCACCCGTCACCTGACGCAGCTGGGCCAATCGGGTACAGGAGCCTTTAACCCCTCGATTCCAGACTCACAGCCACGAGGCCTGTACTTGGGATAGAAACAGAGAGGTAAGTACATAGCATTCACCAGGGGGGGGGAAATGCCTAACACCCCCACCCAAAGATACTGAATAAGTTTCTGAAAATGAACTAAAAAAAACACCACCAAATTTCAGCAACTATTCAGTAACACAGACATCACTGGCGCGACAATGCATCAGCCAATACATCATCCTTGCCACGGATATGCCAGTCAAATGAGACAACCGCAAGGGAAGCGTCTCCAAAGCCTCAGAGTTACTCAGCTTTCCCTGCGTGCCCATGGTGTGGCTGGCTGGAGCATTGTTAAATTGTTTGTCGGTTTATCCATATCCCGGACGAGCCCCCATTTTGTTACGACTCCCGAATGCAAGTACTTCAGAGCCACGTAACACAAGTCAAAAACCAGGTTCAGGTTCAAAAACAGTTTTAATTATTCACTGGAACACAAAACTCAAACCTGATATAAACAACCCAGTCAGGGATATGGATAAACCGACAAACAATTTAACAATGCTCCAGCCAGCCACACCATGGGCCGTCGAACCGGAGATTCCAAAACCTGCCCAAAGAGATACAACCCTGAAACCAAAATACACGAAAACTCTAAGGTCAGCCCTTATCCGTCCCAATACAATATCTGATAACAAGGAATGGTGAAAATACACAAAGTTCTATGCCATGTGGTCCGGCTGCCTCGGCCCCCACCAACAGACTGCTTATCAGTCAGAGTCCACGACGAAGAGAAGGAATTCTGGGAAGCTCTGGTCTTTATACTCCAGATGAGTCACCCGTCACCTGACGCAGCTGGGCCAATCGGGTACAGGAGCCTTTAACCCCTCGATTCCAGACTCACAGCCACGAGGCCTGTACTTGGGATAGAAACAGAGAGGTAAGTACATAGCATTCACCAGGGGGGGGGGAAATGCCTAACAATCAGCCATGATCATATTGAATGGCGGTGCTGGCTCGAAGGGCCGAATGGCCTACTCCAGCACTTATTTTCTGTGTTTCTATGATATTAGTCTTCAGTTTTGAGTTCCTTATGAAAGCTTAATGACTCTTTGAACTACCAACCCAGCTATATTCATTTTCCATAGAGAGACTTGTATTTTATTAAGCTCAAAATTTATCTGTGATACAAGAGTATATCAAACTATTTTCAATGACTTGGCATCAATCTTCCCAGTCTTGGCCTCACCAACAACTGATGACAATTCTTAGCCTGTACTGTGGTTCTGTTAATTTAACACAAGCATGTTTAGTGTTGCAATGTAACTCATAAATCAAACCTGCCAATTCTTCTTTGCATGTCTCCACTGTAAACAGACTCATTGCTCCACATTATGAACTGGATAGCCGTATGTTTCATTTACATGCATCAAACTGATTTAAATTACATTTGTGATTTTTTAAATTTGATTTTATCAAAATCTATAAAAATGTTTTAAAAATGTAATCAGCAGCAAGTTGCAAATGCAAGAACCAGTAGCAAGTCTGTTAAAGCCCATTCTGTATACAACTGGTCGATTGTTAGGTCTCATAATGGGAATCTCAGCAGAACCTGATCCACAACTAATGAGCCATTTTAATGCTCATTCTGATTGCCATTTACAACTGGAAATTATTTTCCATTTATGTGCATTGTCAATCAGAGTGTTTCCAAGATATAAAACCATCTTATTTTAATGGCCTCTGCAGAATACCAAATAATTCTGCATCTTTAATGGTGAACTGTTGTAAATCAGTTCACCATTAATTCACCACCAGGGAAGGTGAACAGACGGCAGTATTTGTGCATATAGGCACAAACTACATCGGGAAGAGGAAGGAGGTTCTGCAATGCGATTTTATAGTTTGGAAGACTGAAAAGCAGGGTGATTATCTCTGTATTGCTTCCAGTGCCTCGTGCTAGTGAGGGCAGGAACAGGGAGTATTACAGCAATGTTACAACATTTTGAGATTTTAAAAATCAAGTCTGCAATTTATCCCATCAGATAAAGCATAAAAAGAAGTTTAATTTGACGCCTAATTCACTTTCATATCTTCAGTATTAAAAAAGTTATGACCATTTTCATACTCGGAAATTAGCATCTTGTTCCCTATTGCTTTTCCAGTGAGAGAGGAGGGGGAAGAGAGGGGGGTAGAAGGAAGGGGGGGGAGAGAGGGGGGAGTGAGAGGGGAGAGAGGAGGGGGGAGGGGGGGAGAGAGGAGGGGGGGGAGAGGAGGGGGGAGGGAGGAGGGGTGGAGAGAGAGGAGGGGGGGAGAGGGGAGGGGGAGAGAGGAAAGGGGAGAGAGGAGGGGGAGAGAGAGGAGGGGGAGAGAGGTGGGAAGAGGGGAGGGGGAAGAGGGGAGGGGGAAGAGGGGAGGGGGAGAGGAGGAGGGGGAGAGGGAGAGGAGGAGGGGGGAGAGGAGAGGAGGAGGGAGAGGGGAGAGGAAGAGGGGGAAGAGGAGGAGGTGGGAGAGGAGGAGGGGGGAGGGGTAGAGGAGGAGGGGGAAGAGGAGGAGGAGGGGGAGAGAGGAGGAGAGGGGAGAGGAGGAAGAGGGAGAGAGGAGGAAGGGGGAGAGAGGAGGGGGGGAGAGGAGGGAGGGAGGGAGAGGAGGAGGGGGAGAGGAGGGAGGGAGGGAGAGGAGGAGGGGGGGGAATGGGCGAGGGGGGGAGGGGAGCGGGGCGAGCGTCTGGGCAGCGCGAGCAAGTGGCCGGGCAGCGCAAGCGAGCGGCCGGGCAAGGCGATCGAACATCCAGGCAGCGCGAGCGAGTCACTCACAGCGCATGAAAACAGTACACAGACCCATTGTGACGTCATCATGTCATCAGCCAAAGCCAGCCGGTTTTATTTTCAAAATTCTTTCTGATTTGTGAACATTTTGATTAATAACTCCAGAAATAAAAGATGACATTTTCAGATAAGCTGATTTCAGACTCCAGGGGGTAAATCTCTACCGGAATATGTAAAAATGTTACGGTTAGCGCATCGTTTTTTCGAGAAGATGTGACAACACACAAACAAATAAACACACACACACATCCACATACACAATCAGACTTTTAATAGTTACTTGACCAATTGGGACCCGTTGGGTCCCGTCCCCTCAACTCGCAGTTGTGGGTGGGGGGGAGGGGGGGCGGTCTGTGGCGTCACACACACAGTAACAATCCTACACACAGACACACTAACTACCCCCCTTGATAATATATTAACATTATTCATTGGCTCCTTTTACCCCATCCCCGTCCTATCCACTGAAGCATAGCCCCTAACTCGCAGGCGTGTTTTGAGAGGAGGGTGGGGGGGGTAGAGAGTGAGGACAGAGAGAGGGGCAGAGACAGAGAGAGGGGCAGGGACAGAGGGAGAGAGGGAGGGGGAAATGTAGGGGGAGAGGTGGGGGGGTAGGGTGGGGAGGGAGGGGGAGAGAGAGGAGGGGGAGAGGGGTGTGATGGGAAGGGGGGTGGGGGGTTGTGAGGGTGCAGTTGTTGTGGGGGAGGGGTTGTGGGGAGGGTGGGTTTTGTGGGGGGGTGGGGCATTGTGGGGAGGGTGGGTTGTGGGGGAGAGAGGGTTGTGGGGCGTGGGGGGGGGTTGTGGGGGAGAGGGGGTTGTGGGAGGGAGGTTGTGGGGGAGGGGGGTTGTGGGGGAGGGCTTGGGGGCTTGTGGGGTGTGTTGTGAGGGGAGAGTGGTGTGTGGGCGGGGGGAATGAGCTCAGAGAAAAGACTGGGGAAGAGCCATAGGGGAGAGGTGGTGCATCACGGGGGAGGAGGAAGGAGAAAGCGAGGGGGACCAAAGGGATAGTGGCTGGAATTGGCGGTGCGATGGGGACTCACAGCGGGCGCTGGTCGCTGGTCGTTCTCCTTCGCCGGGATCAGAGTCTCCACTTTCCGTTTGGCAACATCGGCAACATCTCCGACTCCGGGCTGCGCTGGGTCGGGTCTCTGACGCTGGGCTGCTGCTTGGGCCGGGGCTGTTGCTTGGGGCGAGGCTGCTGCTTGGGACGGGGCTGGGCTGCTTCGGATCCCTTCGTAAGTCCGGTTGGAAACCCCCGTTAGCCACCCTCAGCTCCAGTAAAGATGCAGTGACGCAGGAAGGGGCGGACCAGCCTAGGGAGTGACAGGGGAAGAGACCAATCCGCGCGGCGCCGACTACAGGAGAAGAGATCGATCTGCACATGCGCTGTTTTGAAGCGTTTTAAACCTAGCTAACTTTTACGACATTCAACCGATTCGAATGAAACTTGGCGCACTCGCAGCACAGGAGAACGGTGAGTGTTATGGCGGAAAATCGTAGCGCTATCGTGAACCGTTTTTGCGCAAATAGAAAGACCGCCAAACCGGAGGATATCAGAGTTTTAGTTATGTACTAGACCAAGGGGGACCCGTTGGGTACATCCCCTCAACGCGCGGTTGGGGGGTCGGCCTGCGGCATCACACACACCCTAACCACCCCCCTTGATATTATATTAATATTATTCATTGGCGCCTTTTACCCCATCCCCGCCCTATCCACTGATGGCATAGCCCCCATCTCGCAGTCGCGTCTAGGGGGGGGGGGGTGGTAGCGAGAGAGAGAGAGAGAGAGGGGGCAAAGGGGCCGACTGGAAGCGGGCGGCGGGCCTCGGTAGCGCTCGGGACCTCGCGGGACCTCTGAAGCCCTCCGAAGTCCAACCAAATTACAGCGTGTTCAGCGGCTTCAATCCAGAGCCCTTGGGGGGGAGGGCAGTTGGGCTGCGGGTGGGGCAGACAGCCGGCCAAGTGCCAGTCGACTGTGGGCTGGCGGCGAACAAATGACTGCGAGTGGGGGGGGGGGGGGGGGCATAACTCGCAGCGCCTGGAAAAAAATGCCCAGCAGACCGCACGTTGAAAACACTGCTCAGCGGGCCGCGAGGAGCAGAGCCATTGTGATGTCATCAGCTCGTTAGCTTTAAAAAATATTTCATTTTTGTGAACAATTTTAATAAATAACTCAAGAAATAATGATGAGGCGATTTTTGAGATCATGAGGTAAATCTCTATCGGAATATGTAAAAATGTAACCGTTAGCCCGTCGTGTTTTCGAGGAGATGTGAATCACAGACAAACAAGACACACACGCACAAATAAATACATCCACATCCAAGATCACAGTTATATAATTATAGAGATATGATTATTTGTTTTGTGTTCATGTGACTGTCAAGCAGTGAACATTAAGAATTTCATTGTTCCGGCCCCAGTGCAAAGGACAATTAAACACTCTTGACCAGGCGCTCTGCACAGGAAAATAATCTTACCTTGCCCACACTGTCATCCAGTGCAGCTGTAAAATACTTTTGCTGGCCTCAGTGGCAGACAAGCTGATAGGACCTCAGATATCGGTTGGCCCTTCAACTTATGCTCAAGCAAGGTTTCATCTTCTGTTATTGTCTTTCAGTAGTTAAAACCTAGGTAGATTCTTCAACAGATACACAGGCTCCAATGTCCTAGTAGCATTGCCAAAGATGTATTGAGTTCCAATGTACATCACTCAGCAAGCTCCCCTTTGATGGAAGTTGGAACTTAATTTCACGTTAACTTACTAATTAGATTTATATTTCAAGTCATTTGGTAGCCCGCAAAACAATAGAGAGCTAGTGTTTATGCATAGTGCTGCCAGGGGTGGTGGTGGAGGCAGATGTGATAGTGGCGTTTAAGAGGCTTTGAGATCGGCACATGGATATGCAGGGAATGAAGGGGTATGGATCGCGTGCAGGCAGATGAGATACGTTTAGCTTGGCATTGTGTTCGGCACAGACATTGTTGGCCGAAAGACCTGTTCCTGTCCTGTACTTTTCTCTGCTCAAAGTTTAATGTTCTATTTGTACATCATGATGCACCAGATCTGTCACTAATCTGTGCAATCAGACAGCTTCTCAGGACAATTAATTTTTTTAAACTTTTTTTTAAAATCATAGTTTTTGCTTACGAATGGTGATTTAGTCTCATGGGATATCAGTAATATGTGGATTCAAACAAGTGAAAATTCAATAAACTTCCAGAGCCATTACTTAACTCTACCTTAGTTAATTTGTAGTAAATTTCAAGGACTTAATCAGTCCAAAGGTGCCCAGATATTGTCCTTCATTAAATGAATAAAATCAATAGAATTAATTGAACTTCTGCTCTAGCGTCTGCTATTTCTGCCTGTTACAATTTCAATCTCCTTTACTTGAATGTATGAATTACAAAAGATCAAATGAAATGCAAATAAGCCACAGCCTTTAACTCCTCCAATGCGCATTATGCACACTCGGAATATCAAAGTATTTATTTTTATCCTCGTATGATTCATCAGTATCTTTTCACTCCTGTTTGCACAACCTCATTTTAACTCCACATTTCACTAATTAGTACCATCACCAAGGTTTAAGATGTCAAAGTGACATGTGAACCACCTTCCCCCACTCTTGGGTAATCTACATCTCTTTTTACTCACTCCAATTATCTAGAATCCTACTTTTAAATTTAATCAAAGGTCCCATATTAACGTCCATAACACTCAGAAACAATTCAAAAAGTGATAAAAAAAAAAAAAAAGAGGCAATAAAAAGAAAGAGAAGCAGACCTGCTCTAAACTTAGATGTTCACTTGCATCTCCTCCAATTTCATCTACTGTATCCGCTGTTCCAGGTGTGGACCACTATATGTCAGCGAGACCAAGCGCAAACTGGGCGATCGTTTCATTGAACACCTTTGCTCAGTCCGCCTTGGCCTACGTGATCTCCCAGTTTAACGCCCCTTCACATTCCCATACTGACCTTTCTGTCCTGGGCCTCCTCCATTGTCAGAGTGAGGCCAAATACAAATTGGAGGAACAGCACCTCATGTTTCGCTTGGCAGCTGACAACCCAGCTGTATGAATATTGATTTCTCCAACTTCAAATAACCCTTGCATCCCCTCTCTCTGTATCCCTCCCCCACTGTAGTTGTCGTACTAGTTTCACTGTCATCCTGGTGAGTTTCACGGTCTGTATAACTAGTTATCACCTACCCCACAGCCAGCAATGGACCATTGTGGGGTCCACCTTTCCTTGAACATTGTTGATTTTTGCATATCTTTCATTCATTTGTATTTGCATATCTTTCATTCATTCATTCATTCATCTCACATCCCCATTCCGCTGACTCTCAGTCCGAGGTCGCAAGCTGAAATGTCACCTATTCATTTTCTCCAGATATGCTGCCTGATCCTCTGAGTTACTCCAGCATTTTGTGTCTATCTTAGATTTGTTACCTATAATAACTAAGAAAACCAAAACTTGATTCTTTCCTCTTCTTATGAGCTGAGGAAAAACTCGAAGTTAAATTAGACAATTACATAAATATTAAACAATTATAAAAGCTTTCAACTGAAAATATGTTAATACAAGTTCACTGCTTACATACCTATTACATTTAATTTTGAGCAGGCAGCAGATAACTTATCTCTAAATATTTCAAATTATATTACAAAGATGAATAAAAAAGTTTACAATTATTTTTATTTAGCACAATGAAATACAATTTCTCAACTGAATTATCCCAGGATATTGCATATGTAGTAGAAACAATTTTATGTTTCATTCTGTATTGGAGATTAACAAAGTAAAACATTTGTAATTCATGTTAGTGATAGTGATATTTAGAGTTACTCATACAACTTAATAATTGCATTCTCTCTATTTCTTGATATATTGCTTATTGATACCTGCATATATTCAATGTGACTGAATGCAAAATTTGGTTCACATGACTGGTTTAGACATAGATTTAAAATAGCACCAATAAATTAATTTTATCCCAGTAATAAAGCCCCAATTACCAAACACAAAATTAATTCTAAACTAAAAACAATAAAGAAAATTAGCATTCAATATCCTCAAGGTTTCGTGAAATTCTTTGCATTTGCTGAACCTCACCAAAAAAAAGCTGCTAGCCTGTTTTAATCTGTTTTTTTGCTTGCGATACATTTGCAACATCCCTTTATAAGTAGTCCAGTCACATTTTGGAGAGAGTCAGCCAGGTAAAATCCTAAAAGTAAATAACAGAGTTGACAGTGATTAATAAAGTATTTGTCCCATCAATTTCCACATCCAAGGACCATGAAATAATACAACTATGGATACATTTCTCTCCACATCCCCAACTGGCCTTTCTCTTGAAGTAAAAGTTCAATTAGTGCGTGATTAATAAAATACTGGAAATACTCAAAGTAAGATGAAAGACATTGGTGAAACCGCACTTGGAGCATTGTGTCTTTGGAGCGTTAGTCACCCTGCTATATGAAGGATGTCATTAGGCACGGGAGAATGCAGAGAAGATTTACGAGGATATTTGCCAGGACTCGAGGCCAGAGCTACAGGGAGATGTTGGGCAGGTGTGGACTTTATTCTTTGGAGCGCAGGAGGATGGCTGATCTTATAAATGTTTACAAGATCATGAAGTGAATAGATAGGGAGAATGCACAGGGTATTTTTCCCTGGGTAGGGGAATTGAGAATCAAGGGGAGTCAAGGGCATAGGTTTCAGGTGAGAGGGGAAAAATGTAATAGGAAATGGCAGGACACCATTCTCAGGTGGTGGGTATATGGAACAAGCTGCCAAAGGAAGTAGTTGAGGCAGGTACAATAACAATATTTAAAAGTATTTAAAATGTACCTTTTGAGAGGTACATGGATACAAAATGTATATAGAGGGATAGAACCAAACATGGGCAAATGGGACTAACTTAGACGAGGTATCTTGGTCAACATGGACAAGCTGGGCCAAACAGCCCGTTTCGATTTTGTATGATTCAATAACATTAAGTCTGAAAGACCAAATAGGAGAGAGACAAAACACTGAATGATGAAAATGGGGGATATTATTTAACTGTTGTCAATGATTCATGAAAGTGCAGTATTCCATCATTGTTACTGCTCATATGCAAATCTTAGCATTTGAATAAAAATCTAACTAATTTGCTTTGTCCAAACCGGAATAGATGTGACCTTCTCCCAATATTCACTTGTGCACAAAAAAGAAATGAAATAAAATGTAAACAAAATGAACAATACTTCCCTCACCACAAAACACACACATGTTCATGAACATATAATATGTTTGTTTAAATCCCCAAACTTCAATAGCACAGTGGTTCACACTCTGAGATTAGCTTTGTTTAATTTGGAGATAGAGAGTGGAAACAGACTCTTCGGCCCACCGAGTCAGTGCTGACCAGCGATCACCCATTAACACTAGTTCTTTCCTACACATTAGGGGCAATTTACAGAAGCCAATTAACCTACAACCTGCATGTTTTTGGAATATGGAAGCAAACCGAAGCATTCAGAGAAAACCCATGCAGTCACAGGGAGAACATACAAACAGAACCTGCAGTCGGGATCAAACCCGGATCTAAGGAAACTGTAAGACAGCAATTGTATCGCTGTGCCACCCTATTCCTTTCTGGAGATCTAATTTGTAACAATTTTAGAGTCATTGGCAGAGTCATACAGCATGGAAACAGGCCCTTCGGCCCAACTTGCATATGCCAACCAAGATGCCCCATCTACCGCAGTTTCACCTGCCTGCGTTTGGCCAATGTACTTCTAAACCTGTCCTATCCGTGCCCAAATGTCTTTTAAATGTCATGCATTTCACTGCACTTGTTTTCCCCCCTCAACTTTCATCAGAGACAAAACTAACAGACAAAAGACAATCCTTTCTGTCAATACTATGATAATACTCTTGCAACAGCTTCACCTTCAAAGGATTCACGGGATCGTTAACTTCCTCAAGGTGGGAAAACATCTGTTCCGCGAAATGCATCTACTCTGAGGCAGAAACTCTTCCATCATCGTCTCCCCATCTCCCACTCGCAAGAATGCTGTATCCATCTTAATGGACACAAAATGCTCACCTCCAGATATACTTACTTGTTTCTTTCTGCCAGATGATGGATCAATCATCACATTAATAAGGGACGGCATTTTCTCCTGAGCCAAACATGAAACAAGTGCCTTTCTTAGCTCTTCTGGTGTCTGTACAAAGTAACCTTTGCCCCCAAACGCAGTCATAACTTGCTCATAATGAGCATTCGGCAGGAGGGTAGTGGGAGGAACCCTAAAGGAGACAGAGAAGGAGGTCACTTAGTGTGTTTACCAACAAAGAAACACAGCCAGTTAATTATGTCTAAACAGAGGGATCCAGTAAAATAGTAAATCTCAAAATTCAAGCAATTGAGTAAAACCTTTAAGATAATTGTCTCAATTTTTCTTTTAAAATTGAGTTAAGCGGGAGAAACTGGTCCTTTAGCTTGACGTCATCACTCGATAATATGGTTTAAGATTATCATGTGATGTGTTTTAAATAACCACTTAGACAGAAATCAGGGGGGTCCAGCACTCCTTCCAGAACACAAGATTCTGCCCAGTCAATTTTATATTTAAAGTAGTCAAACAAAAGGGTAGGAACCATATAACCATTTGGCATAACATGGTCACTTATCCATGTGCTAACTCGAGCATGACCCAACCAATCGTTCCAAATGTTCTATCTCAAGGCTATAATGTCCAAAGCTGACCTGCTAACACTATTTTTCCTAAGGGGTGCACAAGTAAAAGAATACAGTCCAAGAATTCATGAAAACAGCGAGTTATCCTCATCACTCACTCATAACTTCAGCCTATCTTCCAACAAGAACTGCCTGAACTTAGCCAGTCCTTGTTTGATTGGCCAGGTTCCATGCTACAAATGGTCTAGTCGAGTACCCAGAAACACTTTCACAGTGATCAGTTGTGCCAAAATGTAAGATACTTGAGCAACACAGGTCAGACAGCATCCGTAGAGGGAAATGGATAGTCGCCATCATGCATCGGGACTCTTCATCTGGACTGAAAGAGTAGAGGGGAGATGGTCACTGAAGCAAAACACCAATGTGATCATCCTCCTTTTAGTGCCACCTACAGAATTTCACTGGGTGAACCATCATGATATCGTCTTGGACTACTGCCATAACATTTTTCTTAATCCACAAAGCAACACACCCTCCACTTTTTCGCCCGCATCTATCACCTGTACGCAGGAACATTAAAGCTGCCAGTCCAGTTGTTTTATTAGCCAGGTTTCTGTAACAGCTACAACATCCCAATCACACCTATCCACACCCTGAGTTCATATAACCATATAACAATTACAGCACGGAAACAGGCCATCTCGGCCCTACAAGTCCGTGCCGAACAACTTTTTTCCCTTAGTCCCACCTGCCTGCACTCATACCATAACCCTCCATTCCCTTCTCATCCATATGCCTATCCAATTTATTTTTAAATGATACCAACGAACCTGCCGCCACCACTTCCACTGGAAGCTCATTCCACACCGCTACCACTCTCTGAGTAAAGAAGTTCAGTTCCCCCTCATGTTACCCCTAAACTTCTGTCCCTTAATTCTGAAGTCATGTCCTCTTGTTTGAATCTTCCCTATTCTCAAAGGGAAAAGCTTGATCCCATCAACTCTGTCTATCCCTCTCATCATTTTAAAGACCTCTATCAAGTTCCCCCTTAACCTTCTGCGCTCCAGAGAATAAAGGCCTAACTTATTCAACCTATCTCTGTAACTTAGTTGTTGAAACTGAATGCTCCAGTTTCAAATTAATTGCACCTCCTCTGCACCTTTACATCTGATCTACCCAGGTCCTCTCACATACATTGTCTTTTCCACATTCCCTCAGCCTACGATCACCCAGTTTCTTTATCCTCCCCTCCCCACTCAAACATCTGTCAATCACCCCCACACTCCTCCCACTGCCTCCCTTATTTGGTTCCATGCTTCACAGTACTTTAATATGCGATTCCATCAGCTCTTTGCATCCGACAGACAGCCTGTCGCTATCTCCACCCTTTCTCCCCATCTGACTCAATCTACTAATCAACCCCTCCTCAAATAGATCCACCTCTTGCTTGCCTGTTCCTGCCCACTCCGTCTACATTTTCTGTCCAAGTTTAAAGTTCTGACCCAAAACGTCGACCGTTTATATTTCTCCACAGATGCTGCCTGACTAGCTGAGTTTTTCCAGTCTCTTGTTACTTGCTACAGATACCAGCATCTGCAGACACGTGTTTCGATACAACTGTGCCCACGAGCTGAACAATCAGACTGTCAGATCTAATTGTGAAGATGAATGTCAATGTCACAGATCTCTGTGATCTATTCATCACAGATATTCATGTGCTCTTTTGATTAAATAAAATCAAAACACTTAAAAATGTAAGAAACAAATGTAAATTAACTAATTTAAATGAAAAACATACAAACAACTTGAAATTGAAGGGAGTCATTGAAACAGTGTTCCACGAGCAGATTTCCCAGTGCAACTGCTGGGAGACTCAGGGAATACCAACTTCCTGCAGGAACCAATACCAGAGTGCAGTCAAAATGATATTGGCAAGGATCTCAGAAAGTTTGAGACAACAGAGTTTGCACACATTTTAGCAGATAACCATATAACAATTACAGCACGGAAACAGGCCATCTCGACCCTTCTAGTCCGTGCCGAACACGTATTCTCCCCTAGTCCCATCTACCTGCGCTCAGACCATAACCCTCCATTCCTTTCCCGTCCATATAACTATCCAATTTATTTTTAAATGATAAAAACGAACCTGCCTCCACCACCTTCACTGGAAGCTCATTCCACACAGCCACCACTCTCTGAGTAAAGAAGTTCCCCCTCATGTTACCCCTAAACTTCTGTCCCTTAATTCTCAAGTCATGTCCCCTTGTTTGAATCTTCCCTACTCTCAGTGGGAAAAGCTTATCCACGTCAACTCTGTCTATCCCTCTCATCATTTTAAAGACCTCTATCAAGTCCCCCCTTAACCTTCTGCGCTCCAAAGAATAAAGCCCTAACTTGTTCAACCTTTCTCTGTAACTTAGTTGCTGAACCCCAGGCAACATTCTAGTAAATCTCCTCTGTACTCTCTCTATTTTGTTGACGTCCTTCCTATAATTAGGCGACCAAAATTGTACACCATACCCCAGAATTGGCCTCACCAATGCCTTGTACAATTTTAACATTACATCCCAACTTCTATACTCAATGCTCTGATTTATAAAGGCCAGCACACCAAAAGCTTTCTTTACCACCCTATCTACATGAGATTCCACTTTCAGGGAACTGTGCACAGTTATTCCCAGATCCCTCTGTTCACCTGCATTCTTCAATTCCCTACCATTTACCATGTACGTCCTATTTTGATTTGTCCTGCCAAGATGTAGCACCTCACACTTATCAGCATTAAACTCCATCTGCCATCTTTCAGCCCACTCTTCCAACTGGCATAAATCTCTCTGTAGACTTTGAAAATCTACTTCATTATCAACAACCCCACCTATCTTAGTATCATCTGCATACTTACTAATCCAATTTACCATACCATCATCCAGATCATTGATGTACATGACAAACAGTGGACCCAACACAGATCCCTGTGGCACCCCACTAGTCACTGGCCTCCAACCTGACAAACAACCATCCACCATTACTCTCTGGCATCTCCCATTCAGCCACTGTTGAATCCATCTTTCTACTCCACCATTAATACCCAACAATTGAACCTTCTTAACCAACCTTCCGTGAGGAACCTTGTCAAAGGCCTTACTGAAGTCCATATATACAACATCCACTGCTTTACCCTCATCAATTTCCCGAGTAATCTCTTCAAAAAATTCAAGAAGATTAGTCAAACATGACCTTCCAGGCACAAATCCATGTTGACTGTTCCTAATCAGTCCCTGTTTATCCAGATGCTTATATATATTATCTCTAAGTATCCTTTCCATTAATTTGTCCACCACTGACGTCAAACTAACAGGTCTATAATTGCTAGGTTTACTCTTAGACCCCTTTTTAAACAATGGAACAACATGCGCATTACGCCAATCCTCCGGCACTATTCCCGTTTCTAATGAAATTTGAAATATTTCTGTCATAGCCCCTGCTATTTCTACATTAACTTCCCTCAATGTCCTAGGGAATATCCTGTCCGGACCTGGAGACTTATCCACTTTTATATTTCTCAAAAGTGTCAGTACTTCCTCTTCTTTGAATCTCATAGTTTCCATAGCTACTCTACTTGTTTCCCTTACCTCACATAATTCAATATCCTTCTCCTTGGTGAATACCGAAGAAAATAAATTGTTCAATATCTCCCCCATCTCTTTTGGCTCTGCAGATAGCTGTCCACTCTGACCCTCTAATGGACCAATTTTATCCCTCGTTATCCTTTTGCTATTAATATAGCTGTAGAAACCCTTTGGATTTACTTTCACCTTACTTGCCAAAGCAACCTCGTATCTTCTTTTAGCTTTTCTAATTTATTTCTTAAGATTCTTTTTACATTCTTTATACTCCTCAAGCACCTCATTTACTCCATGCTGCCTATAATTATTGTAGATCTCTCTCTTTTTCCGAACCAAGTGTCCAATTTCCCTTGAAAATCATGGCTCTTTCCAATTTTTACTATTTCCTTTCAACTGAACAGGAACATAAAGATTCTGTACTCTTAAAATGTCACCTTTAAATGTCCTCCATTTCTCTTCCACATCTTTCCCATAAAACAAACTGTCCCAATTTACTCCTTTTAAATCCTTTCGCATCTCATCAAAGTTGGCCTTTCTCCAATCAAAAATCTCAACCCTAGGTCCAGTTCTGACCCTCTCCATAATTATATTGAAACTAATGGTATTGTGATCACTGGTCCCGAACTGTTCCCCAACGCATACCTCTGCCACCTGACCCATCTCATTTCCTAACAGGAGGTCCAGCACCGCCCCTTCTCTAGTAGGTACTTCTATGTATTGCTGCAAAAAGCTATCCTGCACACATTTTACAAACTCCAACCCATCCAGCCCATTTACAGAATGTGTTTCCCAGTCTATGTGTGGAAAATTGAAATCTCCCACAATCACTACCTTGTGCTTACTACTAATATCTGCAATCTCCTTACATATTTGCTCTTCCAATTCTCGCTCCCCATTTGGCGATCTATAATACACCCCTATAAGTGTTGCTACCCCTTTCCCATTTCTCAGTTCCACCCAAATAGCCTCCCTAGACGAGCCCTCTAATCTATCCTGCCAAAGCACTGCTGTAATATCTTCCCTGATAAGCAATGCAACACCTCCACCTCTTGCCCCTCCAATTCTATCACACCTGAAGCAACGAAATCCTGGAATATTTAGTTTCCAATCACAGCCCTCCTGCAACCATGTTTCACTGATCGCCACAACATCATACTTCCAGGTGTCAATCCAGGCTCTAAGTTCATCCACCTTTCTTACAATGCTCCTAGCATTAAAATATACACATTTAAGAAACCCACCCTTTCTTATTCTCTGTTTATTGTCTTTTTCTTCTCTCTCCCCTACATTTTGGGTCAGAGTGCTACCATTCTCTGCCTCCTGCCTCACACACTGACTGCTAGCTTTCCCAATTTGAGTCCCTCCCCCCAACCATACTAGTTTAAAGTCTCCCCAGTAGCCTTTGCAAATCTCCCTGCCAGGATATTGGTCCCCCTCGAGTTCAAGTGCAACCCGTCCTTTCTGTACAGGTCGCACCTTCCCCAAAAGAGGTCCCAATGATCCAGAAACTTGAATCCATACCCACTGCACCAGTCCCTCGTCCACTCATTTATCCTCCACCTCGCTCCATTCCTACTCTCACTGCCGCGTGGCACGTGGCACAGTGCCCTGAATTTCCTGATGGTTTTGAGGGCGAATGCTGTATCTACACATGAAACTGACACCACGTCTCAGGAAAATGGCATTTAGATAGACACATGGATATCCATGGAATGGAGGCAGGAGATTAGTTTACCTTGGCATCATGTTCAGCACAGACATTGTGGGCCGAAGGGCCTGTTCCATGGTCTAAACCTGGGTTACAGATTTCTTCTTGAAGGTTTACCAAACTTTGTATTTATTGTACACGAGAAGAAAATATTTGTGCAGCCAAAATTAATTTCTATCTAGGTTTAACTTTGATCAAGAATGGCAGATGAATAACAAATATTACAAATTACTCCCTTGTAATATTAGCTCTTCAATTTAAATTGGAAAACAACTGCACTTTATGGGGGGGGAAGGAACCTGAGCATAATCACAATTCATAAATAGGAGAGAAAAAGTATCAACAATCAATAATAGTCAAACAGCACTGAAAGAGACATTTTTAACCATCACATCCATGTCAACCATCAATGGTAATGTTATTTACCAGAACTTAGACTAAAGAGTGGGTGCTTAAGAGGAGGGAATCTGAGGTTGAACCTTTCACCCCAAAGGCTGATTGGAATCTGGAATGGAATGTTGGAGTAAGTGATGGTGGGAGAAACATAATATTTAACAAGTATGGAGGAAAACACTTGAATCCCCAAGGCACCAAGTACTGTTAATGTGATTAGTACAGACAGATCGACGTGGACTTGGTGGGCCAAAGACTTTGGCTATTCTAACAATCAATACCACCACTGATTTTCACGTCATCTGCAAACTTGATATTTCAATAAAGGTCCCAGTACCAATCCCTGTTATACATCACAGTTAATGATCAATAAAAACAGAATAATCTTCACTATCACCCTCTGCCTCCTATTCAACTTTAGATCCAAAAATTACCAATTTATCTTGGATTCATAGATTCTAACATTTTGAAGAAAATTCCCATGTGGTCCATGTCAAAAGCCATAGTGAGTCCACGCAGACAATATAAACCATGCTGTACTCGTCAATACATTTTGTTACCTCTGAAAAAAATCAATCAAATTGTTCAGACAAGCCCTGTCATGGTGATTATCTTTGATTAATTCCTGCCTTTCCAAGTCTACGTTAATCCTAGACTTCGAGTTTTTTCCAATAACTTCCACTGACGTTAGACTCACAGGCCTGTAATTACCTGGTTTATGCCTGGAGCCCATTTTGATTAAAGCCATCATATGTGCTCTTTTACAGACATCTGGGATGTCACCTGTGACCAGCAAAGATTAAAAAATCTGTGAGAGCACCAACAATCTCCTCTCATAATAGCCTGGAATACATTTCATGAAACCTGGGGTTTTATCCACCTTTAAATCCCCTAATTCCTCCTCCTTTTTAACAACAACATACTCTAGAATTTCACTGGCCGTCCCCTTGAATTCAGCAACTATAACATCCTCCTCCTTAGGGAATGCAGAATCCCAAAGTGAATTCTCTGTTAGTCTCACATTTCTCCATGATTGGTCTACATACAGTGCCCTCCATAATGTTTGGGACAAAGCCACATCCTTTATTTATTTGCCTCTGTACTCCACAATTTGAGAATTGTAATAGAAAAAATCAAATATGGTTAAAGTGCACATTGTCAGATTTTAATAAAGGCCATTTGTATACATTTTGTTTTCACCATGTAGTAATGACAGCAGTGTTTATACATAGTCCCCCCATTTCAGGGCACCATAATGTTTGGGACACAGCAATGTCATGTAAATGAAAGTAGTCATGTTTAGAATTTTGTTGCATATCCTTTGCATGCAATGACTGCTTGAAGTCTGCGATTCATGGACATCGCGAGTTGCTGGGTGTCTTCTCTGATGATGTTCTGCCAGGTCTGTATTACAGCATCTTTAGTTTATGCTTGTTTTGGGGGCTAGTCCTCTTCAGTTTTCTCTTCAGCATTTAAAAGGCATGCTCAATTGGGTTCAGATCGGGTGATCTTGACTTGGCCACTCAAGAATTGACAATTTTTTAGCTTTGAAAAACTCCTTTGTTGCTTTAGCAGTATGTTTGGGATCATTATTTTGCTGTAGAATGAACCGCCAGCCAAAGAGTTTTTAGGCATTTGTTTGAACTTGAGCAGATGCGTCTATACACTTCAGAATTCATTATGCTACTCAGCAGTTAACATAAAAACATAGAAAATAGATGCAGGAGTAGGCCATTCGGCCCTTCGAGCCTGCAACGCCATTCAATATGATCATGGCTGATCATCCAACTCAGTATCCTGTACCTGCTTTCTCTCCATATCCCCTGATCCCTTTAGCCACAAGGGCCACATCTAACTCCCTCTTAAATATAGCCAATGAACTGGCCTCAACTACATTCTGTGGCAGAGAATTCCAGAGATTCATGAATGACGATAAGTGAGCCAGTACCTTCAGCAGCCATACATGCCCAGGCCATAACACCCCCACCACCGTGTTTCACAGATGAGGTGGTATGCTTTGGATCTTGGGCAGTTATTCTCTCCTCCATACCTTGCTCTTGCCATCACTCTGATATGTTAATCTTTGTCTCATATGTTCACGGCCTTTTTCCAGATCTGTGATTGCTCTTGGCAAACTGTAACCTGGCCTTCCTATTTTGCGGCTAACCAGTGAGCTCTCTTATACCTGCATTAAGGAGGCACACCTGAGCAATTACAAACATGTATGTGTCCCAAACATTATGGTGCCCTGAAATGGGGAGACTGTATAAATACCACTGTAATTTCTGCATGGTGAAACCAAAATGTATAAAAACGCCTTTATTAAAATCTGACAATGTGCACTTTAACCACATGTGATTTTTTTTCCGATTACAAATCTCAAATTGTGGAGTACAGAGGCAAATAAATCAATGATGGGTCTTTGTCCCAAACATTATGGAGGGCACTGTATCTGCTCCTCTATCCTCTATCTTGGGCAGCATTGTGCGCAGCAGTAGAGTTGCTGCCTTACAGCACCCAGTGACCTGGATTCAATCCTGACTACGGGTGCTGTCTGTACAGAGATTGTACGTTCCCCCTTTGACCACATGGGTTTTTTTTACAGAACCCACTCAGCCACTCAACATTCAATGTGAACTCCTTCACTTTTCTCCAACACCTGCTCTTTTTGGAACATCAGCTGAGCCTCCATTTCTACCGAGTGAACGTCATGCCTTGCTACCTTCAGTCATTTTGATTGACCAAAATTGCATCTTTGCATAGATTCGTGAAAAAATGGTTGCAGTGTCATAGACCCGGCTTTGAATCTGACCTCGGGTGCTGTCTGTGTAGTTTGCATGTTCTCGCTGTTGCTGTGTGAGTTTTCCCTGGGTGTTCCGGTTTCCTTCCACAACCCAAAGACTTGCAAATTAAAGGTCAATTGACCTCAATAAATTGTCCTCAGGGTGTAGGAAGTGGATGTGAAAGTGGGATAACAAATGAAGATACAAATGAAGGAGAAGTTGAAGTTTAGTCACAGTGTGGGGCTTTAAATATGATTTTTAAGAGGACTGAGGTATCCAATGAGTTTAATGGAGTAGACTATAGGGCGTCTGACTCAGTTAGCTGAAGAAAATATTTGTCCCAGGAAGGTACCACACACGGGAAGTCATTATTATTAGAATGCAGTGTGGAAGAAGATTTTACAAATAGGGAGGGGTGAAAATTAATAAAGTTCTTGATTCTCACTAACAGCCCCCACCTCCAGTCCTATCTCTCAAGAACAGATGCTGCCTCTAATCAACCTTCATTGGTCCTTTTGAAGAGCATGGCAAGGCAATGTGTGGCTTGTGTCCACAATATGTTGTTTTCCCACTTGAACTACAGTATGGCAGTCAGGTTTCTACTCAGGCACAAAATACTAGCATGCACATTTAATTAGCTCTCTGCCCAAATTGCTGTGGTGTGGAATATTTACAGATTTGCTTAACAACTGCATCAACAGTATCCACAGAACAAACAATGCATTTTCCCGATTTTTTGCCAGCTTTATATTTAGACTCCGATTGTACAGCACAGAAATGAGCCCTTAGGCCCATCACGTCCATGCTGACTGCCTACCCACAATAATGCATTGGCCTGACTAAATGACTTTTATAGTGCCTGTATCTGATTCCACCACTTCCTATGGCAGAAAGTTCCTCTATTAACCACTTTGTATGTAAAAACTCTCCTCTCAAATTCCCTTTAGATATCCTTTCTCTCACCTTAGCCTGTGCCTCTACTTTATGATATCCCTCCCATGGGAAAAAAAGATCCTGACTGTCTATCATATCTATGTCTCTTCAAATTTAATTCACCTGTTTTAGGTCACCCCTCATCCTCTTTCGCTCTGGGGAAAGTCTGATCTCTCCCTATAACTAAAGTCTCCCAATCTAAACAAATCCCAGTGCATCGCTTCTGCACTCACTCCAGCAAATCAGAACTGCACCCAATACTACAAGCACAGTCTAATCAGTGTTTAGTAAAGTTGTAACATGCCAACCCAATTTTTATATTCTACTATGCCCAAACTACGAAGGCAAGCATGCCATATGCCTGCTTCGCAACCCTATCTCTGTTCAATGACTTTCATAGACTTGAACTCCCTAGTCGGCTTTGTTTATCAACATTCTTTCTACCAAGTATTGTGTATCTCTTCGCTCTATTTGATTTCTCAAAATGCATCACCTTGTTCAGGTTAAATTTCATCCACCAATTCTCCTTTAAACTTTTCATCTAATCGATATCCCTTTGATGGCGAAGAAGTCAATAACTGTGATAGACTGGGCAATGTCCAGTACTTGCTTCAGCCTCCTTTATTCTTGGGTCTTTGAGTTACTGAATTAGGCCATGCTGCAACCAATCAGTTTACTCTTTAGCGTACACCTGTAGATATTTGATTAACTATTTGATTATGTGCCAAATCTTTTCAATCTTCAGAGGAAGTAGAAGCATTGATGAGCTTTCT
The DNA here is from genome assembly GCF_010909765.2 of Amblyraja radiata. NCBI lineage: Eukaryota > Metazoa > Chordata > Chondrichthyes > Rajiformes > Rajidae > Amblyraja > Amblyraja radiata. The sequence continues at coordinate 95,797,570 of NC_045957.1, forward strand.
ATGTGAATGCATCAATATACGGAGCCCAGGATAGACCTTCAGAAATATGCATGCCAGGAACTTGAGGCTGTTGACTCTCTCCGCTGCAGTCTCAATGAAAACAGGTTCATGGCTCCTGGCTTTTCCTTCCTGAAGTCAAGCCCCTTGATCGTTCTAATGTAGAGAGCAAGATTACTGTTCAGGCAGTGTTTAAATCTTCCTCCTGTCTCTGACTCATTGTTGCCTGTTATACATCCAACAATTGTGGTGTCATCAGCGCAGTTTCAGTTTTAGTTTATTGTCATGTTTACCGAGGTTCAGTGAAAAGCTTTTATTGCGTGCTGACCAGTCAGCGGAAGGACAATACATGATTACAATAGAGCCAAAGATAGACACAAAAAGCTGGAGTAACCCAGCGGGATAGACAGCATCTCTGGAGAGAAGGAATGGGTGATGTTTTGGGTCGAGGCACCTTCTTCAGGCTGGTCTGAACTTACAATAGAGCCATTCCCAGTGTACAGATATATGATAAGAGAATAACGATTCGTGCAAGGTAAAGCCAGCAAAGTTCGATCAAAGATTGTCCGAGGGTCACCAATGAGGTAGATAGTAGTTCAGGCATTGGTGCTATGTCTGACTACATAGTCATAGGTATAGAGAAAGTAGAGCAAGGGACTGAGCTGATCATCGAGGAAGAAGTAGTGTTACCAATTCGTACTGATTGAGATTTGCTGATGCGGAAGACGAGGATCCAATAGCATAGGACGAGCAGAGACGCAGTTTCCCAAGTTTGACAATAAGCTTAGAAGTTTTGTTTATTGTCATGTATATGGAGGTACAGTCAAAAGTTTTTTCGTGGTGTGCTATCCAGTCAGTGAAAAGACTGTACACGAATACACTCGAATCATCCACAGTCCACAAATACAGGATAAAGGGAATTACGATTAGTGCAAGTTAAAGTCCAGTAAAGTCCCATTAAAGATAGTCCAGGGGTCTCCAATGAGATAGCTGGTAGCTCAGGACCGCTCTCTAGTGGATGGGATAGTTCAGTTGCCTGGGAAGAAACTGTCTCGGAATCTGGAGGTGTACGTTTTCACACTTCTGTACTTATTACCTGATGGGAAAGGAGAGAAGAGGGAGTGACTAGGGTGAGACTCGTCCTTGATTATGCTGATTGCCTTGCCAAGGCAGTGTGAAGTGTAAATGGAGACAATGGAAGGGAGGCCAATTCTTTGGAGGCTTTCAGGAGAGAGTTAGATAGATCTCTTAAAGATAGAGGAGTGAAGGGATGTGAGGAGAAGGCAGGAACTGATTGCGGATGATCACAGTGAATGGCGGTGCTGGCTCGAAGGGCCAAATGGCCTCCTGCATTTATTGTCTATTGTTCTATTGAGATTGGTTTGTGTGATGGTCTGGGTTGTGTTCACAATTCTCACAAATTTCTTGCGGTCTTGAATGGAGCTGCTCCCAAACCATGCTGTGATGCACCCTGATAAAATGCTTTCCACGGCCCGATGCTTCTATTTCTATCTGTAGAAGTTGGTGAGAGTTGTTGGGGACATGCCGAACTTCCTAAGCCTTTTAAGGAAATGGAAGCATGGGTGTGCTTTCGTGGCCATTGCTTTGATTTGGCTGGTCCAGGACAAGTTGCTGGTGATATTTACTCCTAGGAACGAAGCTTTCAACCATCTCTTTTTCAGCGCCGTGAATGTACGTGTTCTGCTTCCTTTCCTGAAGTCGATCCTGTCTCCTTTGTCTTGCTGACACCGAGAGAAAGGTTGGTGTCTTGACACCAGGTTATGAGGTTCTTAATCTCCTTCCTGTACACTGTCTCATCATTATTTGATATCCGGCCCACTATGATGTTGCAGTCCATGAATTTGTAAATTGAGTTGGATTTATACTTGGCTGTGCAGTCGTGGGTGTATAAGGAGAGAAGAGGCTGAGAAAGTAAGCATGCAGGTACAGCAGGCAGTGAAGAAAGCGAATGGCATGTTGGCCTTTATTACAAGAGGAATCGAATATAGGAGCAAAGAGGTCCTTCTGCAGTTGTACAGAGTGAGACCACACCTGGAGTATTGTGTGCAGTTTTGGTCCCCTAATTTGAGGATGGACATTCTTGCTATTGAGGGAGTGCAGCGTAGGTTTACAAGGTTAATTCCCGAGATAGCGGGACTGTCATCTGCTGAGAGAATGGAGCAACTGGGCTTGTATACTCTGGAGTTTAGAAGGATGAGAGGATATCTCATTGAAACATATAAGATTGTTAAGGGTTTGGACACGCTAGACGCAGGAAATATGTTCCCGATGTTGGGGGAGTCCAGAACCAGGGGCCACAGTTTAAGAATAAGGAGTAAGCCATTTAGAACGGAGACAAGGAAACACTTTTTCTCACAGAGAGTGGCGAGTCTGTGGAATTCTCTGCCTCAGAGGGCGGGGGAGGCAGGTTCTCTGGATGCTTTCAAGAGAGAGCTAGATAGGGCTCTTAAAAATAGCGGAGTCAGGGGATATGGGGAGACGGCAGGAACGGGGTACTGATTGGGGATGATCAGCCATGATTACATTGAATGGCGGTGCTGGCTCGAAGGGTCGAATGGCCTACTCCTGCACCTATTGTCTATTGTCTATTGAGAACGCATCCTTGCGCAGTCCCCGTGCTGAGGATTATCGTAGAGGATGATCTGCCCTTTATCCTCACTGATTGTGATCTATTGGTCAGGAAGTCATGGATGATGTTGCAGAGATGAGTACTGACTCCAAGTTCCACAAGTTTGGCAAAGAGCTTGGATGGGATAATGGTATTTAAAGCAGACCTGTCGTCTATATATAAACGAGCCTGATGTAGGTGTCTCTCATAGACACAAAATGCTGGAGTAACTCAGCGGGACAGGCAGCATCTCTGGAGAGAAGGAATGGGCGACGTTTCGGGTCGAGACCCTTCTTCAGACTGATATCAAGGGAGTGGGCGGGACAACGATAGAATGTAGTCGGAGACAGTAAGACTGGTGGGAGAACTGGGAAGGGGGAGCGGATGGAGAGAGAGGGAAAGCAAGGGCTATTTGCAGTTAGAGAAGTCAATGTTTATACCGCTGGGGTGTAAGCAGCCCAAGCGAAATTTGAGGTACTGTTCCTCCAATTTGGACAGAAAGGTCAGATTTGGAATGGGAGGGGGAGTTAAGTGCTGAGCAACCGGGAGATTAGGTAGATTAAGGTGGACTGAGCAGGTGTTCAGCAAAACGATCGCCGAGCCTGCGCTTGGTCTTGCCGATGTACAGAAGTTGACACCTGGAACAGCGGATACTGTAGGTGAGGCTGCAGGAGGTGCAAGTAAACCTCTGCATCACCTGGAAAGACTGTTGAGGTCCTTGGATGGAGTCGAGGGGGGGAGGTAAAGGGACAGGTGTTGCATCTCCTGCTTTTGCTGGGGAAAGTACCTGGGGAGGGATTGGTTTGGGTGGGAAGGGAAGAGTTGACCAGGGAGTTGCGGAGGGAACGGTCTCTCCGAGAAGCAGAAAGGGGTGGAGATGAGAAGATGCGACCAGTGGTGGGATCCCGTTGGAGCTGGCGAAAGTGTTTGAGGATTACTGTATGTCCTCTGGTCCTCGATTTCCCAACTCCGGGCAAAAGACTCTGTGCATCAACCCAATCTATTCTTCTCATTATTTTGTGTACCTCTATAATATCTCCCCTCATCCTCCTGCGCTCCACGGAATAGACCCACCCTACTCAAACACTTCATATAGCTCACACCCTCTAGTCCTGGCAACATTCTCGTAGATCTTTTCTGAACCCTTTCAAGCATGACAATATCTTTCCTGTATCATTGTGCTCAGAATTGAACACAATATTCTAAATGCGGTCTCACCCACGTCTTATACAACTGCAACATAACCTCCCAACTTCTATACTCAATATTCTGACTGATGAAGGCCAAAGTGCCAAAAGTCTTTTTGACCACCTTATCTACCTGCGACTCGACTTTCAAGGAACCATGCACCTGTACTCCTCGATCCCTCTGCTCTACAACACTACCGAGAGACCTACCATTTACTGTGTAGGTCCTGCCCTTGTTCGATGTCCCAAAATGCAACACCTCACACTTCTCTGCATTAAATTCCATCAACCATTCCTCCGCCCACCTGGCCAATTGATCCAGATCCTGCTGCAATTGTTCACAACCATCTTCACTATCTCCAAAACCACTAACTTTTGTATCACCCAGTTTAGTATCACCTACAAATGTACTAATCCAATGTTGTAACCTATCTATGAATATCTAGCTTTCTCATTAAAATGGCCTTTATTAAAATCTGACAATGTGCACTTTAACCACATGTGATTTTTTCTATTACAAATCTCAAATTGTGGAGTACAGAGGTAAATAAATAAATGATGGGTCTTTGTCCCAAACATTATGGAGGTCACTGTATATGCTGTATATGACTGCTGATGGGGTGGAAGGTGAGGACTAGGGGGACTGTCCTTGTTGCGAATAGGGGGAGCAAGAGTGGAGCTGCTGGAGAGCCTCATCTATAATGGAAGAGGGGATCCCCCATTTCCTAAAGAATGAGGACATCTCCGATGATCTTGTACGAAAAACCTCATCCTAGGCACAGATGCGGCATAGACGGAGGAATTGGGAGTAGGAAGCAGAGTGGGAAGAAGTGTGATCTAGATAGCTATGGGAGTCAGTAGGTTTGTAGTAGATGTCGGTCAATAGTCTGTCTCCTGTGATAGAGACAATGAGATCCAGAAATGGTAGAGAGATGTCGGAGATGGTCCAAGTGAATTTGAGTGCAGGATGAAAATTAGTCGTAAAGTTGATGAAATCAGTGAGTTCTGCATGGGTGCAGGAGGCAGCCGTCTATGTTGCGGAGGTAGAGTTCGGGGATAGGGCCAGTGTTCGCCTGGAACAGGGATTGTTCGATGTTCGAATCAGGCATAGCTGAGCCCCATGCGAGTGCCCATAGCTACGCCTTGGATTTGGAGGGCCATGGGGATGGCATCAGCCATGGACCTGTTGTGGTGCCAGGTGAACTACAATGCATCACAGCTGCTTGGTAGACTGCATTTAATGCATTCCATAACCAGCCTCTCGAAGCACTGCATGATGGTGGATGTCAAGGGATGAACGCTGGAGGTGTGAGGCAGCATTTTGCTAACTGTGCCGCAGTGCCAGTATGTTGGTATAATCGTAACATGCAAGCAACTGGCGTGGGTTATACAAACCCACACCAAGAACATTAATTTGTTTCATTAATATTTCAAATGCACTACATTCATACCCTGTCGTATTAGGTGGAACTAAAATACAATAATAAGGAAAAATAAGGGGAAAAAAATCAAATGAAGGGAACAATTCTTCCCCTCGACTAAAACACCCCCTGCGCTTTGGGTGAAGCTATACAAGGTTGATCAGATTTAATTGCCAAGAATCCACATGATACCAGTTTCTAATTAACTTAAGAAATGTGTTACAATCAGCATAAAGCAAGCAGATGTACCTCTGTTTCATTAAGTTTGACAGACTAGTCAATTAAATCATGTGTGTCGAGAAGGGCTTGTACAGGAGCCAGTTGTATGTATTGGCAGAAATGTAATCAGTTCCAAATATAGTTTTATGCTTTCAAAAGAAAGCTCTCAGGTTTTACATTTTATTACGTGAGGCAAGAAATGTATTGACCCAGAAAAATCCTCATTACTCACACAATTGAAGGCTCCCCGCATTCTGCCATCGTTTTCCAAGAGTCCTCATCCAGTCCACTGTAAATTCCATTATTGTTTACTACAATGATCACTATTGGCAGATTATACCTAAAATAAAGCAAATAGTTAGTACAGCATCCCAACCTTGTAAATGTAAATCATACGATAACAAAGCAGTTTTTAAAAGGACATAAAGTGCTGGAGTAACTCAGCAGGTCAGGCAACTAATTTGGAGGGCATAAATAGGTGATGTTTCAGGTCGAGACCCACTTCATACCCTCCTAGGTTTCTACAAAGCAGTTTTTTAAATGGTCAAGATTGGTATGGCAATTATAGCACAATTTCATCAGAGTAATAACAGGGTTTCAAGGCTTAAAGGTGGCAGAATGCATAAAGATGCCTTGCATACTCTCGAGTTTAAAAAGATAAGCTGAGGTTTAACAGAGGTATTCGATTTAATAATGTAGACGGAGAGAAATTATTTTCTCAACTGAAGAAATCAAAAATAATCTTGATTCCAGAATGAAATCAGAAACTACATAGTAGGCAATGGGAAAATTGAACACTGTTCAGACAGATTTCTGTTTAACAGAAGGTTTTTAAGACTGGAACCGATAGAGTCATACAGCGTCGAAACCGGCCCTTCTGCCCAACTTGCCCACGACGACTGCCCTAGCCGGCTGCCTGCCCCTTTTCCGGGGTTACGTCCGTGCCCGGGTGGTGTTAGAGAGGGACTACGCGCTGTCCACGGGCGCCCAGGGGGATTTCCGGGACCGCTGGGCACTGCGGGGGGGTTGAATGCATCTTTGACAAGGATTGTAACATAGTTGTATAGTAGTTTATTTGGTATATTTGTTTGTCTTGTAATATGGTGGTGGGTTCAGTTTTGTTTTGTTGTATTGTAAATATTGTTTTTTAATAATTAATACATTTTTTTAATCATAAAATTTTAAAAACTTGCCCACGGCGAGATGAATTGTTTTCTTTTAGCTATAACTTTACACAAAAGTAAATAAACATAATGAAGGCACGAAGAACACTGATCTAATTGAACTGATCTAATTGAACAAATCAATTTACAAAACTGATCAAGGCAATTAGGGCTCTACTATTTATATTCCATATTTAGCTACTGAAATGAAGAGACTACTGGCACATGACATTCTGCTTGGGTAGCTACAGCACCTCGTATATCGCTTGGGTAGCTTATAACTCAACGGTATGAACATTAAATTCTCCAATTCCAAGTAAACCGCCATTCCCCACCATCCCTCCCTTACACCCCCCTACCCACACAGAGTTCCCCCACCATCACATTCACCCTCCTCTACACGCTCATCTACCATCCCTTGGTGCACACACATTCCCCTTTTATCCCTGCTTCTCCTCCCCAATCCCTGTCATGCTTTACATATCACCCCTCTTCTTTCCTCATCTGGCACCCTTTTGTTGCATTTTCATCTCTAGCCTTTGTAACATGCCACCCATCTTCCAATCATCTCCCCATCCCCTTCCTGGATTCATCTATCTGAGTCTGAAAAAGCGTCTGACCCAAAACCTTACCTATTCCTTTTCTCCAGAGATGCTGCCTAACCTGCTGAGTTACTCCAGTATTTTGTGTCTATCTTCATCTACCAATTGTCAGGCTTTGTCCCACTCTCCACTACTCAAATCAGTCTGAAGTAAGGATCCATCCCAAAATATCATCCCTTCATTCCCTCTGACCCGTTGAGTTCCTCAAGCATTGTTTTTTTGTCCAAGATTGCAGCATCCGCAAACTCTTGCATCTCCTGTTCCGATTATGTTATTACAGTAGGCAACAGGACAGTAGTGCAGAAACGGCATATCCCATACTGCATACTAATAATAAGCCTTTATTGTCATTGTACTTAGAGATACAACAAAAGTAGGAGAGCTACTCCTGATCAGTGCAATCAAAACAAGTCCAAACAAGACAAAGTCACATCCAATGCACTCAATACGTTATTTTGCACTGGGAGAATATTACACTTTAAATTTAGTAAATACTTTAAAGGATTTACTAGTGCTCAGCAACACATACATACCTGAACAGCAGGAAAAGTTGTTCTCCAGAGATGCTGCCTAACCTAGCCCTCTCTCCCCCCCACCCCCTGACCACCCACCACTCCTCCAACACCCACAACCCCCCCCCCACTTACCCTTGGACCATGACCCCACTGACGAGCACCAGGCCACCATTTCTAGCACCATCACCGACTTCATCAATTCCCACGCCCTGCCCGACCAAGCTTCCAACCTCATCGTTCCCCAGCCCCGCACAGCCCGTTTTTACCTTCTCCCCAAAATCCACAAACCCGGCTCTCCCGGCAGACCCATTGTCTCTGCGTGTTCGTGCCCCACCGAACTCATCTCCACATACCTTGACTCCATCCTATCCCCCTTGGTCAAATCCCTCCCCACCTATGTTCTAGACACCTCAGACACTCTCCGCCGCCTCCAAGCATTCCACTCTCTGGGCCCTCACCCTCTCATCTTCACCATGGATGTCCGGTCACTCTACACCTCCATCCCCCACCAGGATGGCCTCGGAGCCCTCCGGTTCTTCCTCGACCAGAGGAGCAACCTATACCCAGCCACTGACACTCTCCTCCGCTTAGCGGAGTTGGTCCTCACCCTCAACAACTTTACATTTGACTCCTCCCATTTCCTCCAAACACAAGGCGTAGCTATGGGCACACGCATGGGCCCCAGCTACGCCTGCCTCTTTGTCGGGTACGTTGAACAATCCTTGTTCGAGACGTACCAGGGCCCCATTCCCGACCTCTACCTCCGTTACATTGACGACTGCTTTGGGGCCACCTCCTGCACCTACACACAACTGACTGACTTCATCCACTTCACCACCAACTTCCATCCGGCACTCCAATACACCTGGACGATTTCCGACACTTCCCTACCATTCCTTGACCTCACCATCTCCATCGCAGGGGACAGACTCCTGACCGACATACATTACAAACCCACTGACTCACATGGCTATCTGGACTACACGTCTTCCCACCCTGCCCCCTGTAAAGACTCCATCCCCTACTCCCAATTCCTCCGCCTACGCCGTATCTGTTCCCAGGATGAGACATTCCATACCAGGGCATCGGAAATGTCCTCGTTCTTCAGGGAATGGGGATTCCCCTCCGCCACCATAGATGAGGCTCACACCAGGGTCTCATCCATACCCCGTAACACTGCTCTCTCTCCCCATCCCCGCATTCGCAACAAGGGCAGAGTCCCTCTGGTCCTCACCTTTCACCCCACCAGCCGGCAAATACAACACATAATCCTCCGCCATTTCCGCCACCTCCAACGTGACCCCACCGCTCGCCACATCTTCCCATCTCCCCCCATGTCTGCCTTCCGCAAAGACCGCTCCCTCCGCAACTCCCTCGTCAATTCTTCCCTTCCCTCCCGCACCACCCCCTCCCCGGGCACTTCCCGTTGCAACCGCAAGAAATGCAACACCTGTCCCTTCACCTCCCCCCTCGACTCCATTCAAGGACCCAAGCAGTCGTTCCAGGTGCGACAAAGGTTCACCTGTATCTCCTCCAACCTCATCTACTGCATCCGCTGATCTAGATGTCAGCTGATTTACATCGGGGAGACTAAGCGTAGGTTGGGCGATCGTTTCGCCGAACACCTCCGCTCAGTCCGCAATAACCTACCTGAACTCCCGGTAGCTCAGCACTTCAACTCCCCCTCCCATTCCCAATCCGACCTCTCTGTCCTGAGTCTCCTCCATTGCCAGAGTGAGCAACAGCGGAAATTGGAGGAACAGCATCTCATATTCCGTCTGGGGACCTTGCGTCCGGATGGCATTAACATTGAATTCTCCCAATTTTGCTAGCCATTGCTGTCTCCTCCCATTCCTTAACCCTCTAGCTGTCTCCTCCCACCCTCCCATCCGCCCGCCCTCGGGCTCCTCCTCCTCCTCCCCTTTTCCTTCCTTCTCCCCCCCCACCCCCCATCAGTCTGAAGAAGGGTTTCGGCCCGAAACGTCGCCTATTTCCTTCGCTCCATAGATGCTGCTGCACCCGCTGAGTTTCCCCAGCAATTTTGTGTACCTTCGATCTTCCAGCATCTGCAGTTCCTTTTTGAACAGCAGGAAAAGTTACACTGATTTTACTAAATGTCTCACCTACTCTAAATTCACAGACATAGTCCATTAGGAAATAAAGTAATACACTTAATACCAACTCTCCTGGATTGAATTTGATTCAATTTCAAAAGACATATATGGAAGGCATGCTGACCTAGTCCTCAATGCAAGAGAATTACACTGTTATACTTCCAGGACCTGTTAAGCGCCCGTCCCACTTGGGTGACCTAATCTGCGAGTTTAGAAGAGTGTCTTTAACCTTCAAACTCGCTGCATGGTCGACACGAGGTCCTATGAGGTCGCTGGAACTCTCCTGCATGCTTGAGAGTAGTTCCCACCTACTCGCGGCCTCAGCTAGGTCGCGGAAAATTTTTCAGGATATTGAAAAATTTTCCACGAGTAAAATTTGGTCGGTATGGGTCTTTTTCACTCATGGTGCAGTGGAGTGGGGTCACTATTTTCTTACAGGCACTCGAGGGCAGCCGTAGGCAATCTCCTTCGCCGACCGGGCATTTTGATTGGCACTTTGGAGTTTTCAGGACCAAGGAAAACCTACCGGTAGGTAAAATGCCCGCTAAACTTTTTATCTTGGTTTGTTGATTTGTAACTATTTCGGGAAAATTCGTTTAAGCCGTTTGTGGATTTACTCCTCCACCCTTTGCCGTAACGGAGAAACTTTTACATATTCCTGTAGTGTTTTTCCTCCACATTTTGTTTTGAAAATTAGAAAATTAGGTTATTAATTTCCCTGCTTTTTTAGATAAAAAACATTAAAAAAAATTAAAATCAAGCTGCTGCATGAGTCACAGTGCCATCTCACAGATGTCCGAACACAATGGATCTCATTTACATATGATATGACATCACAATGGGACAGGGGTGGGAGATTGGAACCTTCACGTGGTCCCACGAATGCAATCAACCTGGCGTGCACAATCAAATAAAATCAAATATAACAAGTTGTCCTACCCCCCTCCCTCTCTACCCCCTCCACCTCTACCCCTCCTATCCTCCCCCCCCTCTCCACCCTCCCCTCCTTCATCCCCTCTTCTCCCCCCACTCCACCTCTCCCCCTCCTCTTCCCCCTCCACCTCCTCTTCTCTCCCCCCTCCAACTCCCCCTTTTCTCTCCCCCTCCCCTTGCCTCCCTCCACCTCACTCACCCCCTCCTCCCTCCCTCCCCCCACTCCCCTCTCCCTCCCACTCTCACCCCTCTACTCTCTCTCTCTGTCCCCCTCCCTCCCTTCCACACTTTGCCTTTCCCCCTTCTCGCTCTCCCCCCTTCTCTCTCTCCCCACTTCTCTCTCCCACCATCTCTTTCCCTCGTCTCTCGCCACCTACCCCCCACCCTCTCCTCCCTCCTCTCTCCCTCCCCCCTCGGGACCCTCTCCCCTCCCCCTCCCTCCTTCCCCTCCCCACTCTCCCCCCCCTTCCCCCCTCTTCCCCCTCTGCCCCCCCACCCATCTTCCCTCCTCCACCCTCCGTCTCCTCTCCTCCAACTGCCCTCTCCCCTTCTACCCCCCACCAACCACCCTCCCCTCCTCTCCCCTCCTCCAACCTCCTTTCCCCTCCTCCAACCCCCTCTCCTCTACCCTCCTCCCTTCCCCCTCTCTGCCCTCATCTCCCCCCACTCATCTCTCCCCCTCCTCTCCCCCCACCTCCTCTCTCCCCACCTCCTCTCCCCTCTACTCTCTTGCCCATTCCTCCCCTCCCTCTCTCCTCCTCTCTCCCCCTTCCCCTTCTCTCCCTTTTCCCTCCCTCCCCACTCCCTGCCCCGCCTCCCCCCCCCCTGTGTGTGTGGGGGGTGGTTAGTGTGCCTGTGAAGCTGCAGTACCCCCCCCAACCGCACGTTGGGGAAACAGACCCAGTGGGTCTGCACTTGGTCTAGCACTTCTTAAAAGTGTCACCACTCCTTCTCTCACCTTCTCCCCCCCCTTCTCTCTCCTTCTCTCCCACCACCCCCCCCCCCCCCCCCCCCCCGCGCTCTCTAAAGGACTTACCGTTACTGTGGCAGCCGTTTATGTGGCCCTTGTGGCTAAGGGGATCTGAGGGTATGGCGAGAAGGCAGGTACGGGATACTGAGTTGGATGATCAGCCATGATCATATTGAATGGCGGTGCAGGCTCGAAGGGCCGAATGGCCTACTCCTGCACCTAATTTCTATGTTTCTATGTTTACTTTCATCTTCATCGTGCAGACAGCGCTCCTCCGCTTTCCCTGGCCCCCCGCCTTCGCGAAGTGTTTGTGTGTGTGCGCGCGCGTGTGTGCGGTCGGTAGATACAGCTCGCGGTTCGGTCGATCCAGCTCGGGGCATTCCAGGAGAGTGCCCTCGAGCATGAAGGTCGAAGACACTCTTCTGGACTCGCGGATTAGGTCGCCCAAGTGGGACAGGCCCTTTACCACACCAATAGAAACTGGATAACTGGAATTATCGTGCAAGAAGTTTGCCACTCAGTCAGTACCAGTTTATATACACTATGTGCTTCCATGGGGACACCGCAAAGGGAAGAATGTGCTTTGTGGGATCTCTCTTGTCCACAGAGTCTTCCAAAGTACCTTGTGGATAATTCAATACTCTTGAAGCTTAATCACTATCATAATGAAGAAAATCCAGCAAACACCCCTAGGAAAATCTGACCACGCTGCCATTTTCCTGCTGCCGGAGTATAAACAGAGAATAGTTCGGGAAGCGGTAGAGACGAGGGACGTAAAGCGGTGGTCCGACCAGTCAGAGGCCATGCTGCAACATGCACTGAGTGATGTTGACTGGAATATGTTCCAAGCAAGTTCCAGTGACGTCAGTGAGTTCGCGGAAGCAGTCACGGACTTCATTGCAACAGTAACCGACAACATCGTCCCCACGGTAAGGATAAGCACCTTTCCGAACCAAAAACCCTGGGTAGACAGGTCCGTTCGTGTGGCCTTGAATGCTCACACCGCTGCCTACAACTCGGGCCTGGCATCAGGAAACATGGACGTCTACAAGGCAGAGTCCTACCGACTGCGAAGGGCGGTGAAGGACGCAAAAAGGAGGTACAGGGACAAGATGGAGTCACAGATGGAGCAGCAGGGCACCAGACGTCTGTGGCTGGGGCTATGGACTGTAACCAACTACCCGAGCACCCCACCCGCAAGTGCTGGCACCTCCCTAGCTGATGACCTGAACTCCTTTTACGCTCGTTTCAAAATGGGCAACACCACCCCAGGTCTGCCGACTATCAACAATACTGCCAGCGGGCTGGCTACCGAAGCTGAAGGGAGGAATGTGCACACATTCTCGCTGTCCGAGCACGACGTGAGGAACACGAGAAAAGCTGTAGGCCCCGATGGCATCTCGGGGCGAGTACTTAAGTCTTGTGCTACGCAGCTAGCTCCGGTGCTCACTACAATATTCAACCTCTCCCTGGACAAGTCCGTGGTCCCTGCCTGCTTCAAAAAATCCATCATTGCACCAGTACCAAAAAATGCCTCCCCAGCCTGTCTGAATGACTACCGTCCGGTGGCCCTTACCTCGGTAGTCATGAAATGCTTTGAGAGGCTGATGAAGAAACACATCTGCGCCTTCCTCCCTCGGAACATGGACCCGTTGCAGTTCGCATACCGTCCGAACAGATCCACGGACGATGCGGTCTCCCAGGTTTTGCACACCGCTCTCTCTCATCTTGACAGCCAGAAGGGGAGCTACGTGAGGATGCTGTTCATAGACTTCAGTTCAGCCTTCAACACGATAGTCCCCACCAGACTGGCCGGGAAGCTACTGGAATTGGGGCTCAACACCTCCCTGTGTGCCTGGGTCCTGGACTTTCTCACCGCCAGGCCCCAGGTAGTCAAGATGGGAGGAAATACATCGAAGTCCCTCACCCTGAGCACAGGATCGCACAGGGTTGCGTCCTCAGTCCTCACACATGACTGTGTGGCTAGGTTCAGCTCCAACTCAATAATTAAGTTTGCTGATGACACTGTGGTGGTGGGCCTGATCTCAGACAACGATGAGAAGGTCTACCGGGAGGAGGTGGCTGATCTGGCACTCTGGTGTCAGGACAACAGTCTCCTCTTGAACATCAAAAAAACGAAGGAGCTGATCGTGGACTTTAGGACGGTACATCATCCGAGGACGTACACACCATTGAGGATAAATGGGGATCCTGTGGATAGGGTGAGCTGTTTTAAATACCTGGGAGTCCACATCTCTGAGGATATGACATGGACAGCACACGCCTCAGCACTCGTGAGTAAGGCAAGGCAGCGCCTTTACCACCTCAGGCAATTGAGGAAATTCAGAGTGTCTCCGAGGATCCTCCAGTGCTTCTACGCAGAGGCTGTGGAAAGCATCTTGTCCGGAAATATTACCACCTGGTTTGGGAATTGCTCTGCCCAGGACAAGAAGGCTCTGCAGAGAGTAGTGCGTTCGGCCGAACGCACTATGGGAACTTCACTTTGCCCCCCTGCAGGAATTATACATCAGGAGGTGCAACTCCAGGGCCAATAAAATCATGGGAGACCCCTTCCACCGCTGCAACGGACTGTTCCAGCTGCTACAGTCAGGCAAACGCCTCCGTTGCCATGCTGTGAGAACGGAGAGGTTGAGAAGGAGTTTCTTCCCAGAGGCCGTTCGGGCTGTAAACTCCTATCTCACCAGGGACTAACTTTACTGAACGTTTTTCCTTCCAATATTTAATATGTAAAAGAATATGTGTGTGTTTATGATTGTGTTTATAGTTTGTTTGGTTGTTTGTTTGTTTGTCTTTTTGCACAAAGTCCGCGAGCATTGCCACTTTTCATTTCACTGCACATCTCGTATGTGTATGTGACGAATAAACTTGACTTGACTTGACAAGCTGAAAGCCCACAAACAGCAATAAAATAAATTAACAGATGATAAAAACCAAAAAAATTGCTGAAAATAAAAAATAAAAACCAAAAATGGTGGGAGATGTTGGAAATACTCAGGAGGTCAGGCGGCATGTTTGAGGAGAGGGGCCGTGTTAACATTTCAGGTTGAAGACACATCAGTTTATCTCTCTTGCCACAGATGCAGCCTGACTCACTATTTCCAACATTTTCTGTTTTTATTTTAAATTATCAGAAGATGCGAGAAACACTCAACAGGGCAGGAAGAATCTGTGGAGCGTTAACATTTCAGGTCATGGCCATGCAGCATATAGAAACATAGAAAATAGGTGTAGGAGGAGGCAATTCGGTCCTTCGAGCCAGCACCGCTGAAAAGCCAATGACCATAAATGTCAAACCAGTTTTTCTTGTCACAGATGCAGCCTGACTTACTGCTTATATTCCCATCAATTTCTGTTTGAAATTTGCCTATCCATGTTTTTCAGAGATGCTGCCTGAGTTCTCTAACTTATTTTGATTTGATATCACCAGATTGTTTTTCTTTTACTCGAAGAGTATTATAGTATAGGATGGAACGGCAGATGCTGGTTTAAACCAAAGATAGACACAAATTGCTGGAGTAACTCAGTGGGACAGACAGCATCTCGAGAGAGAAGGAATGCGTGACATTTCGTGTCTAGACCCTTCCTCAGACTGAGAGTTGGAGAAAACGGAAACGAGAGATATAGACAACGATATATAAAGATATAGAACAAATGAATGAAAGGTATGGAAAGAAGTAATGAATATAAAGGAAACAGGCCATTGCTAAGTGAGAATGAGAAGCTGGTGCGACTTGTGTTGGGGAGCGATGGAGAGAGAGGGAATGCAGGGGTTACTTGAAGTTAGAGAAATCAAAACTATTACCACTGGGTTGTGAGCTGCCCAAGCGAAATATGAGATGCTGTTCTTACAATTTGCATTTAGCCTCACTCTGACAGTGGACGAGGTCTAGGACAGAGGGTCAGTGTGGGAATGGGAAAGGGAATTAAAGTGATTGGCAACTAGGAGATCAGGTGGGTCCAGGGGGACTGAGTGAAGGTGTTCAGCAAAACTATCGCCCAGTCTACATTTGGTCTCGCTGATGTACAAGCGTCCAAATCTTGAACAACGGATACAATAGATGAGGATGGAGGAGGCGCGTGAACCTCTGCCTAATGTGAAATATCCTCAAGACAGAATCGAGGGAGGAGGTATGGGAACAGGTGTTGCATTTCTTGTGGTAGCAGGGGAAGGTACCTGAGGTGGGGGTGGTTTGGGTGGGAAGAGATGAGTTAACCAGGGTGTTGCGGAGGGAACGGTCTCTGTGGAAGGCGGAGATGGGAAGAGGTGACTAGTGGTTGGATGCCGTTGGTGATGGCGGAAATTTTGGAGGATTATGTGTTGCATGTGATGGCTGATGGGGTGAAAGGTAATGACTAGGAGGACTCTGTCCCTGTTGTGACGAGGGGAGGGGGTGCAAAGGCGGAGCTGCAGGGTACCGAGGAAACACGCGGGAGGGCCTCATCTATGATGAAAGGGGGGAACCCCCGTTCCCTAAAGAATGAGGACATCTCGGATGTCCAGGTATGGAATACCTCATCTTCGGCGCAGGTGCAGCGTAGATGGAGGAATTGGATGTAGGGGATAGAGTCCTTGTGGGATCAAGAAAGGGGAGATGTTGGAGATGGTCCAAGTGAATTTGAGTGCAGGATGGAAATTGGTGGTGAAGTTAATATGAGTACCCATAGCTACACCTTTGATTGGAGGAGAACTTGAAGGGTCTCGGTCCGAAACATCGCTAATTCCTTCTCTCCATAGATGCTGCCTCACCCGCTGAGTTTCCCCAGCATTTTGTGTCTATCTTTGATTTGGAGAAAGTGGAGAAGTTGTTAAGGGCGAGGACCAGCAGAGAGTGTTTGTAGAGGCAAATTGGCAGGTTCTGTGGTCGAGGAAGAAACGGAGGGCTTAAAGGCCTTCGTGGTGGGGAGTGGAGGTGTAGAGTGACTGAACGCCCATAGTAAAGATGAGGGAGTGCGGGCGCAGAAAGTGGTAGTCATTAAAGAGATGAAGGGCATGTGAAATATCTTGGACATAGGTCAGGAGAGATTGGACCAGGGGGACAGGATGGATTCGATGTACGTGGAAACAATTTCAGAGGGACAGGAGCAGGCAGAAACAATGGGTCTGCAGGGCAGTTGTGGTTATGGATTTTGGGGGAGAAGGTAAAACTGGACCATGCGGCGCTGGGAAATGATGTTGGAGGCTGTGGAGGGCAGACAATCAGAAGTGATAAATCAGAAATGGTTTGGATCATGGTCCAAGGATAAGTACGGGAGCTGGCGCCTGGCCTCAGTGTGGTAGAGGTCAGCACAGCCAGACTACCACGGCACCTTCCTTGTCGGTGCGTTTGAGGAGTATTAGTTATACTCATATGGTGGCCTCGCAGCGACAGCGATGCCTCGCGGGTCGACCCACGGTCGATGAGATCGTGGAGGACCACCGTGAGGGGAGAGGGTAAGAACAATGGAGGACCCGGCGTGGGAGGACTGCCGTGAGGGAGGTGGGGTGAGAACAATGGACAATGGGGGGGGGAACAATGGACAATGGGGACCCGGCAAGGCGGAACTGTTCGTGGGGGGGATCAAAAGGAGGAGCCAGCGTGCTTTGTAACTTTGGCTGCTATTTGTATATATTGTGTATGCAAGCAAAGAATCTCACTGTGCCTAGTCACATGTGACAATAAAGTCTTCTTATTCCGATTGTACCTGGTTTCTCTCTGCAACTTCAAGAGGGAGAATTCTGAACAGAAGACTCAGTGCTTCAGCAACTCTTTATTACATGGGCCTTTCCTGAATTGCTCGGGAAGTCTGCAGACAATAGCCATGCAGTCTGCCCCAGACCCCCAAAATCCATAACCACAACTGCCCTGCAGACCCATTGTTTCAAGCGAGGTCATCATCTTAAAGCTACACTCCGCCTTTAATAGATGATACAAAATTTACTGCATGGAGGATGGAAAGTTGGCCCTACGCCTTACTATCTTGCTGACTTTAAATGCAATTTAAGTATGATTTATGTATTTGCATGCTGTCTGAGTATGTGCCTGGAATGCTGCTGCAAGCATGATTTTCATGGTTCCTGTACCTCACCATACTTCTGCATATGTCAATGAAGCTGATTTGACGACTATACTTCTTTGAAATGTGCCATGGGATCTTCAATTTACATGAAATGACCAATGTTCTGCATTTTGTTCCGCTACGAATACATATTGTAAATAAACTTCCTGAAAATTGAGATTG
This sequence comes from Amblyraja radiata, assembly GCF_010909765.2. Taxonomy (NCBI): domain Eukaryota; kingdom Metazoa; phylum Chordata; class Chondrichthyes; order Rajiformes; family Rajidae; genus Amblyraja; species Amblyraja radiata. The sequence continues at coordinate 95,815,560 of NC_045957.1, forward strand.
CCTTGGATAACTGCACAAAATGCAGATATATTTTGCAATTGTTTGATAGATTTCCAAACATTCATTCATTTTGTTCTTTCTCTGGAGCGGAAAGACTACAAAAAGTAGTAAACACTGCCCTGTCCATCATCGGCTTCAAATTCCTGGGCGTGCATTTCTGAAAATCTCTCCTGGTCCGAGAACACTGATGCAATTATTAAGAAAGCGACTCTACTTCCCGAGTAGATTACGGAGAGTCGGTATGTCAAGGAGGACTCTCTCTAACTTCTACAGGTATACAGTAGAGAGCATGCTGACTGGTTGCATCGTGGCTTGGTTCTGCAACTTGAGCGCCCTGGAGCGGAAAAGACTACAAAAAGTAGTAAACACTGCCCAGTCTATCATCGGCTCTGACCTCCCTACCATCGAGGGGATCTATCGCAGTCGCTGCCTCAAAAAGGCTGGCAGCATCATCAAGGACCCACACCATCCTGGCCACACACTCACCTCCCTGCTACCTTCAGGTAGAAGGTACAGGAGCCTGAAGACTGCAACTACCAGGTTCAGGAACAGCTACTTCCCCACAGCCATCAGGCTATTAAACTCGGCTCTGACAAAACTCTGAACATTAATAGACCATTATCTGGTTATTTGTACTTTATCAGTTTATTTATTCATGTGTGTATATATTTATATAATGGTATATGGACACACTGATCTGTTCTGTAGTCATGCCTACTATGTTCTGTTGTGCTGAAGCAAAGCAAGAATTTAATTGTCCTATCAGGGACACATGACAATAAACTCTTGAATCTTGAAGCAAGAAGCCCCTCAACAGTGCAGTAAGGTATAACTTTAGAAAGCAATTAACCTTTGTAACTCCAAATGTCACTAATGCTTGCCTGAGGGCCTCTTTATTGACAATATGCCAGATAAAGACTTTCTGAAGATGGATTGTATATATTACATATATTCAGTAACAGAAATAAAATTGCCTTGGAAACACTGTTTGACTTAATTACTAATGTTTTCAAAGTTCATTCCAAACCACATTGTGATCTATAAATGTTGAAAAATTCCCTGGTATCATAACCCGGAATGGTACTTTGGGTACTATGGGTTGGTTTCCCACTATGAATGGAAGAATAACCAATGTATTTTGAATACTGGTGATGCAGTAAATGAGATGGTCGGTCACAACATGAAGCTCTGCCTCCACCGATGCTTCCTGGCTTGCTGAGTTCCTCCAGCAGATTGCTTTTGTATGCAGCTAATGCATCACAGCTGCTTAATAGGTTTTACATACACTAGATTTAAAATTATCAACGAGAAAATAATCAACTAATTCACTATTTTTTCTCCAAGAAGCTTCATAAACTTACTGTGAATTAGTATTTTACATAACGCGTTACCATTCCCTTCAATTCCTGCTGCATCAAGAAGCAGCTCATTTCATATGGATTTGCAAAGGAATCAGGGGACACGGGTGGAGGCAAGAAGCAGAATTTGATTTGCTTCAGCACCCTATGTCAAGGAGAAGAAGCAACAAGATGTGCAACAAAGTTTCAGCAATCTGACTCCTGGAATACAGGTTCACTAGGCATGTAGTGAACCTGTAGCGATATACTAGGTTCACTAGGCCTGTATTCACTACAATTTTGAAAAAAACGAGAGGAGATCTCAATGAAATATATAAACCTCTATCAGGGGTTGATGGATGGGATATAAGGACGATGTTTCCTGTGGCTAAAATTTGGGGGTCTGGAAACAGGGCCAGTGGCAGGATTCTAAGTCAGGCATTTAGAACTGAGACGTTTCTTCATTTAACAGTAGCAAGCCTGTAGAATACTTCCATCAATATCGAGTGGTGGAGCCCACATCACAAAAGAAAGGTAAATAAAAGGAGATATATAGAAACAAAACATATCAAGGCACTTAGAGAGAGCAGGAAATTTGTGTTGAGTAGAGGATCGAACATGTTTGTACTGAATAGCTGATAAAAGTCAAAAGGCCGAATAACCTTTTTGTTTCCGTTTCCAAGAAAGTTTGAAATAACTAGATACCTAGTGTTTCTGCTCAAAAAATGCTGGAGAGAATAGTCAATGTGGACAAGAAGATACTGTAGACACAAAAAGCTGGAGTAACTCAGCGGGACAGGCAGCATCTCTGGAGAGAAGGGGTGGGTGACATTTCGGGTCGAGACCCTTCTTCAAACTGGTGAGGACAGAAGAGTTCCTTCTTCAGACTGGTGAGGACAGACAGAAACAAGAGTCATAGACAGTGATGTGAAGAGATAAAGAACAATGAATGATAGATATGCAAAAAAGTAATGATGATAAAGGAAACAGGCCATTGTTAGCTGTTTGTTGGGTGAAAATTAGAAGCTAGTGCGACTCGGGTGGGGGAGGGATAGAGAGAGAGGGAATGCCCGGGAGAAATCAAGTATGTGTAGGAAAGAACTGCAGATGCATTTAAATCGAAGGTAGACTTCCTCAGTCTGAAGAAGCGTCTCGACCCGAAACGTCACCCATTCCTTCTCTTCAGAGATGCTGCCTGTGGAAAAGGCTGAGTTACTCCAGCATTTTGTATCTACCTGAGAGAAATCAATATTCATACCGCTGGACTGTAAATTGCACAAGCAAAATATGAGATGCTGTTCCTCCAATTTGCATTTAGCCTCACTCTGACAATGGAGGAGACCGAGGACAGAAAGATCTGTGTAGATGGACCTTAAGGCCAGAGACGATCCAGATGGAGGGGTGATAGTTGGATGGGCCGTTGGGAGAGATGAAAAGTGGCCGGTCCTCAGACTCAGGAGCAGCGTAGAGAGAAGATTGAAGTCTTCAGAGTAAAAAGCAGATGAAAAGGATTGAAAGTTGGACAATCCTCTAATTGAAGTTGAAGTAAATAGGCAATAGACAATAGGTGCAGGAGTAGGCCATTCGGCCCTTCGAGCCAGCACCGCCATTCGATGTGATCATGGCTGATCATCCCCAATCAGTACCCCGTTCCTGCCTTCTCCCCATATCCCCTGACTCCACTATCTTTAAGATCTATACCTGATATTACATGACCTGCCATATGACAACTAAAATACGCATTACAATAAAACTCTTACCATGTAGGCCGGTGACCTCATTCAAATGAATGCAACCACGCCAAGCCTTTTAGTACAGAGTGGATGCATACAAAAAGCAAAGCCTACAGCTCTCAACAACGATTAACTGTCATGGATCAAAATATAGCCTCCAGATGAGAAATACGATGGCATCTGATCTCCAGCATATTCTGCACTTCAGTTGTCTTTCTTACAAATAGAAATCTGTCCTATATTGATAGTTGTGCAAGATGAATTCAGCTTGCAACAACATCTCTGTCTGCACTATATTATTTGCACATATGCAGGTATTAATATTCAGGAAGATCACAGTTGGCCATTTACCTCAACATCACTTTTCAGCACTAACGCCATAATCCTCGATTCCCCTAATGTTGATAAGTACGGGATATACTTCAATCAAGAAACCGCGAAACATTAAAACGGTCTCTAACAAAGTACTTTCTAGAGACAAGCAGTCATACAGCATGGAAACAGACCAATCACCCATAAGTTACACCAGGAGAGACAATCAGTATGTAAGAAAGGGAATCTTACGGTGGTCATGGGAGGTTTCAATATGCAGGTAGAGTGAGAAATTCAGGTTGGTACTGGACCCCATGAAAGGGAATTTGTAGAGTGCCTCCGAGATGGTTTCTTACAGCAGTTTGTAGTGGGGCCTACCAGGGAAAAGGCAATTCTGGATTTAGTGTTGTGCAATGAACCGGATTTGATAAGGATACTCAAGGTAAAGGAACCACTAGGAGGTAGCAACCACAATATGATAAGATTTAACCTGCAATTTGAGAGGGAGAAGGTGAAATCGGATGTGTTGGTATTACAGCTACGCTAAGGGGACGACAGAATTAAATGGATGTTCCTTTAGGAAGGAGATGAGGAGGAATTTCTTTAGTCAGAGGTTGGTGAATCTCGGGAATTCTTTGCCACAGAGGCCAAGTCAATGGGTATTTTTAAGGCAGAGATAGATGGATTCTTGATTAGTACAGATGTCAGCGGTTATGGGGAGAAGGCAGGAGAATGGGGCAGAGATGGATCAGCCATGAATAGGAGGCAGAGATAGATCAGCCATGATTGAATGGCAGAGTAGACTTGATGGGCCGAATGGCCTAATTCTGCTCCTATCACTTATAATGTCACAATTACCAGTGGCCACCTATCTTATTTAATTCAATCTAACAACACTTCTCCCATAGCCTTCTATGCCCAGGCAATTCAATCACTCATCCAGGCACTTAAATGCTAGCAGTGATTCTGCTTCCACCACTTTCTCCAGCAATGTTGTCCAGGTACTCACCACTCTCTCAGATTGCTTCTAAATCTCTTCTCTCTTTTCTCTAGATTTATGTTGTTCAGTTTTATCTTATTCTGATATGGGAAACGTTTCTGGTGGTCTACTTTTCTACATTTATATCTGTCAATTTTGTTCCCTCTTAACCTCCTCCCCTCCAGGAAAGACAGACTTAGTTTTTCATAATAGATTAAACAGTCCATCCCAGACAACAACTTGATGAATTTCCTCTGTACCCTCTGTCACCATCACATATCTGGAACCTCTACCCCTTGGTGACCAGAACTCCATGCAGTACTCCAGCCGAGTTCTGATAAGGTTTTCTAAATATGAAGCTTAATCTCCTTGCTCTCGTAAACTATGCCCTCACTGATGAAGCCCAGCATCACATATGACTTCTTAACCATGTTACCGATCTGTGCTGCCACCGTCATGGGTCTTTGGCATTGTTACACTTAGGTCCTTCTGTTCCTTAAAACTACCCAAAACCCAACCATTAGTGGTGCATACCTCAGCTCATTCAATATATCACCTCACATTTAACGGGATTAAACTCCATCAGCCATGTCTGAATACATTTCACCTACATATTGACATCATCCTGTTGCCTAAGGCTATCCACCAAGTGTTAAGACACCATGAACATCTCTGCCAATCTTCACGTCAGCTGCAAAGTTAAGGGCCTGTCCCACTTGTGCGTCATTTGCGCGTCATGCAGATGGCGCGCAAAGATTTTGTACATCCCAAAATCCTGGGGCGCCGCGCGCGACCGCGCATCACCGCCTACGTCGCCACGCACCATGTAAATCACGCCCAAGTGGGACAGGCCCTTGACTGATCATGTCTCCTTTATCCACACACCAATTGTTCCAGTAAATTACAAATAGTAGGAGTCCCACATCGATTCCTGTAGTCTAGTCACAGACACCCAATCATAAAAACAACCTTCTACTATCAACTTCTGTCTCCTGTTACAAATCCAGTTAATCAATGTGTTCTGGATCCCATGGGGGATAACATTTTAGATTAATCGCCCATGAGGGTTCATCAGGCTACCATCAGGCTATTAAACATTACAATCTCCAGGCAAGTTCTCAACTATGTAGACTTGGAAGCATTGTTTTTGTCTTTACAGAACACTATGATTACCTATCTATTCAGCTGCTGCAAGTAAGAATTTTATTGTTCTGTTTTGGGACATATGACAATAAAACACTCTTGACTTGAATCTTGGCAAAGATCTGAATGAAGTCCATGTAACCACATCTGCCACACTGTCCTCATCACTTTTTTGCATCTTCAATGATACATTCAAATTGGTCAGATGGGATCTGCCCTTGACAAACTATGCTGGCCATCTCAGATTAGTCCCTGTCTTTCCAAATGCTCATTAATCCTCACCTCAGAATTATTTTCCCATATCTTCCCACGACTGATGTCAAGATGACAGATATGTAATTTCCAGGCTTTTCTCTGCCACCCTCTTGAAAACGGTGCCCGCATTAGCCATCCTTCAGGCATCTGGTACCTCACCAGTGGGCATCAGAGATTTAAAAGGCCCCCATTGTCCAACTTTATGTCAGTTAAGGCATCGAGTACCCCACTTTCTTTATTTTGAAATTAAACTTCACCTTCACTGAATCCTCAGTCTGTTTCCTTTGTGAATATCAATGAAAAAATATTGATTTCGAACCTCACCTAATGCCTTTTCGTCTCACACACTGAATGCGTCTGTTGGCCCTAACGATCCCTGCTCTTTCCCAGGCTATTCATTGACCCTTAACATACCCATTTATCCCAACCTTGTCCCATCCTTGATATCATTCAACACCAAGGGTTCCCTCATCATCCTTGGTTTTCATCCTCATGGGAATGTGATGGTTCCAAACGTTTGCTATTTCTCCTCGGGATGCTTCCTGCTGTTAAATGTAAAGTTACATGTAAATAGGCACTCGCACTCTACCTTCACCAGGTTGTCTTATTTTCATGAAAACGGCTTTCCATCAACTAAAGACCTTTATTTTTGGTCCATTTCTATTCCCATCTTCTTCCATAACTACATGGACAAATACAGCATTATGCTCATTATCTCCAAAATGCACCACCAACAGCTAACCCCTCTGTTTGACCAACAACATGACCAAGACAAAGTCCACTGATGCTCCTTCCCTCCAATATCACTTAGTTGATTATGAAAAACTTTGAGGGGGGCACTATTAAATGTTTTTCTTTATTAGTTGATTCACATTTCTACTGATCACATGTACATGTGCAAACTATATAGAGAGTAGACATTCAATTGAACCTCCAGCCCAAATAATTGCAAAGCAATTTTCACACAACCTGATCTTCTCAATGTCCGTGGAAGAGGCACAGAGAGTCACGGATAGACTCCCATGTCAAGGCAGCTTTTGCCACATTGGCCTTCATCAGTCAGAGCATTGAGTATAGAAGGTGGGAGGTCGTGTTACAGTTGTATAAGATATTGGTGGGGCCACATTTAGAGTATTGTGTTCAGTTTTGGTCACCATGTTATAGGAAAGATGTTGTCAAGCTGGAAAGGGTGAATAGATGATTTACAAGAATGTTCCCAGGGCTCGTGGGCCTGAGCTGTAGGGAGATGTTGAGCAACCTAAGACTTTATTCCTTGAAGAAGAATAAAGAACCAAAAGACATTTTTCGATGAGGGGGAAAGATTTAATAGAACCCCGAGGGGTAACGTTTTTCACAAAGGGGGGTGAAAATAAGGAACAAGCTGCTGAGGACATAGTTGAGGCAGTTACTATCATACCATTTAAGAGATATGTAGGCAGGCACATGGATAGGATAGAGTTAGAATTTTATGGGCCAAGCGCAGGCAGGTAGGACTAGAGTAGATAAGGTTTGTTCGTCGGCGTAGGGAAGTTGGGCTGAAGGGCCTGTTTTTACACTGTAGGACTCCATGGAAACAATCACTTTCTCAGTTTCAGCACTGATATGTACATGACATTACAAAGGTTCTTTCTTCCATACACTGGGATTTCATCAATCACATCACCTGCACATGGTCTCCACTTCCATCCCAGAAAATCCAAACGCACTGTCTCCTTCAATACAGATAACACGCTGATGCGGGGTCTGATCGTTGGCAATCAATGCTGCAGCGATGGCAAAACCCAGTCCTACCCCCATGGTGCCGAAGGTGCCAGCATCCAATCTAAAAGTAAAAACATCAGATGGAATTTGTTACAGTTTTTAGTGGCGACACAAATTAAATGTGTTGAAAAACATCAACATCGCAAAGATATTGCCCAGCAGTAGTGGAATCTAAACAAGTATTGAAACCAGTATCTCAAATTATTTTTCCTTTTCAATCAGATTATTGCTTCCTTGTATCATTACGACATTCACCTGCCTTGGTTCCACATTAGTTTACCTTCATACCCAGCATAAATTGTTGACTTCAAATTTCTCATTGCTTTGAGTTAGCCCCTAGCACTTTCTGTGGTTCTCCTACCACCCTTTGAGAGTTTATTTTTATGATTTGTTCACATATTTCCCACAATCCCATTGCTTTTCTCCCTTGATCGGTTTCTAAGATGCTGAGTGCAGTTTTACTTTTTTTCAACTGTTGTGCATCATCTCCAAATCATCTTTGCCAAATGAAATGGCATCTAATTCCCCGGCCTGCATGCCTTCTGTATCTTGTATGACACTGCAATATTCCTCAATATTTTCCACTCTCCACACCTCCAGATCTGCTTCATTGGTGAGAGGCAACTGTATTTTAAATTGTGCTGTGTTTCTCGTTCATGGGGTCGTGGAGGTTAAATCACTAAATCAGTAGTTCGAGTTCTAGACCAGTGATCCAGAAACACGTTCAAAAGATGTCAGTTGCATGCCCAGTTGATGCGGTTGACTCTTACCAGTCTCCTCAGTTCAAAGGTAATTCAGGATGGATAATAAATGCAGGCCTTTTCAGCAAAATCCACATCCAGTGAACATATAATTTAAAAAATCCTAAAATATCCTATGCTCTAATGTTACATAGAAACATATAAATTAGGTGCAGGAGTAGGCCATTCAGCCCTTCGAACCTGCACCGCCATTCAATATGATCATGGCTGATCATCCAACTCAATATCCTGTACCTGCCTTCTCTCCATACCCCCTGATCCCTTTAGCCACAAGGGCCACATCTAACTCCCTCTTAAATATAGCCAATGAACTGGCCTCAACTACCTTCTGCGGCAGAGAATTCCACAGATACTCCATTACATTTTTTTTGTGCATATTATACGCCACCACTGAAAGATAGACAAACAATTTACCCTGATACAGCCAGTTGCATTCTTCTAAAGTAACATGAACCATTGAGACAAAATACAGGTTTTTGAGGAGATGCAAAAGTCAGTGATTAAAAATTCTACAAACTTCTGAAGTCTTCCATTAGTTGCAATCTTGAAATTATTATGATTACCTATGTCTCGGCAAATAGTTATGTAGCATGGTCCGGCCAATGTCCATGGTGTTGGCACCCTCACTGACGATAATACAATCTTTTGGCAGCAGTGGTTGAATGGTGTGGAAAACTGTGTAGTAGTTCATGGGCAGAGATTTATGTGCTGCCATTGCCTAGAAAATAATAAAAATAGATTTATTAAGTAAGAAATACATCTGGTGTGAGATTTGAAAAAAAATGCCAAATAAAGCTCTTCGTCAAAGCATTAAAAAAAAGTTTGGTACACAAAGAGAAGGGGAGTGATAGATTTCAAGAAAGCATAGATAAATTGGCAAAAAGAGCAGATGAAAGTTAAATGCCATATAGAACTGATACAGAATAAAGAAATAACATGTCATAAACCGTACAATATGAAATCGGGTTTAGGCATATAGGTGAACAAATTTATGAAGATGAAAGAATAGGCAGGAAGAAGTTTAAAAGGGGATGCGATTCCAGGGTATCCTGAATGCCTAAGAAACCATGATTTTGACCACAACTATTGTGTCCATTTCTAGAGAATGCAATTTAGAAACTGTGTTTTGGAGAGGAAGCAGGAAGGATTGTTTAGAATAATCCCAGGGATGAATTACGTGTTCAGAATTTAGAAGCTGTAACTTTACATTTTACCACAGAGGTTACTTGATTAAAATGAAGGTGGAGATCTGGCAGAGCAAAGGGAATTTCACTGAACTGGCAAAATAATGTGGCAAATAAGGGGTAGTTAAAATCAGATTAAACGTTGTTGTCTGTGAAATGTTCTATGGTCTGGCCCACCTGAACATGTTTTTATTTCAGATTTTCAACTTTTGTAGTTTTGCAATTTTCAATTATTCATTCCCATCTGGCACAAAAATGTATAGGGAAGAAGGCTTCATTGTAGTTTATAAATAAAATGAGGGATAGTATCGGAACCATTAAGCAGGTAATGAAAATTGCCAGAAAAAGTAGCAGGTCTGAATTTTGGGAGCAGTTTATAATTCATCAAAAGGGCATCGCTAGGGAGGAGATTTGGGTACATGAGTAAGCTTGCACAAAACATAAAAACTGACTTAGGGCTTCTCTGAATATGTGAAGGTCAGTGATGACATGGTCTGCAGTCAGAGAATGGTGGAATTTATGATTGAGAACAAACAAGTGGCAAAACAATTAAACACTTTGGTTCTGTCAAATATGTAAGGAACAATGAATCTTGTGGGAGGATCTAGGGAAATCAGTATTCGGAAAGTGCTGCAGAAGTTAATGGAGTAAAAGCTGTTTACATGTTCTGTTGTGCTGCAGCAAGTAAGAATTTAATTGTTCTATCTGGGACATGTGACAATAAAACACTCTTGACTGACCAATTCCCAAGCCTTGATAATCTACATCACAGAGCATGAAATGACATGGCCCTGGAAATAGTAGATGCATTGATGGTCATCCTAAAAACTATTTTAATCCTGACGTGATTCCTATTGATTGTAGGCGAGGAGTGTAATGCTGCTATTTTTTTAAAAAGGAGCTAGAAAAAGTATGGTAAATTGCACATAGGTAGATCTATCGGGAAGATACTAGAATATATTGTAAAGGATGTCCATATTGCACTATTGGAAAGCTTTAATGTATTTGGACAATACATAAAGGCATAAAGTCTATGAAAGGAAAATCTTGCTCAACAAATCTACATGTGTTTATTTGACAATACCACAATATAAAAGATAAAGGAATGCCAGTGGGTGTAGTGTATTCTGATTTAAAAAAAGTCTTTTAATTAGGGCCCAGAGAAGAGATTGATGTGAAATATTTAAGAACATACAATAGATAATAGGTGCAGGAGTAGGCCATTCGGCCCTTCGAGCCAGCACCGCCATTCAATATGATCATGGCTCATCTCTGTTCTAAATGGCTTACCCCTTATTCTTAAACTGTGACCCCTGGTTCTGGACTCCTCCAACATCGGGAACATACCTCTAGCGTGTCCTAACCCTTAAATAATCTTATATGTTTCAATAAGATATCCTCTCATCCTCAACATACGAATGAGGATAATCTGAGTATGGACTGAGAATTGGTTGACAGAAAGGAAACTGGTGTTTTTCCAGGTGTCAGACAATGATAGTGGGGTGACAAAGGAGTAGGTTTTAGAACTCCTGTCATTCACAATAAATAACCCCAAATGTAGGTTGGTGTTATAATCTAAGGAGAGGTGATGAGAGTGTGGGAAGAATAAAAAAAAAATGGAACTAATGTACAGTATATGTAAATACATGGTTGATGGACCGTGCCTTTGCTGTGTCGGCACCCAAATTATGGAACGATCTGCCTCTCCACATTAAACAGGCCTCTTCTCTGTCTGTTTTTAAATCACTTCTTAAAACCCATCTCTTCTCCGTGGCCTTTGATACCCAGTAAGATGTCAACTTTATTTACTTGATTTAATTTCTTATTTTGATTGCTTTTATTGCGTGGCTATTATTTTTACTCATGTTTTATGTCTTTTAATTTATTGTTGTATTTCATATGTAATTTTTGCGCCTTATGTGAGCTGTTATGTTATGTTCTGTTAATTTGTCTGTTTATGATGTCTTGTTTATTCTTCTGTACAGCACTTTGGTCAACATTGGTTGTTTTAAAGTGCTTAACAAATAAAGTTGGATTGGATTGGATGGCCAGGACAGATTTTGTGGGCTGAAGAGCCTGCTTCTGGGCTTTATTTCTCTAAAACAATGTTTTTCCATGTTTGGATTAGGACAATTGACAATAGGTGCAGGAGTAGGCCATTCGGCCCTACGAGCCAGCACCACCATTCACTTTGATTGTGGCTGATCATCCACATTCAATACCCAGTTCCTGACTTTGCTATCCCCTGACTCTGCTATCTGTAAAAGCTCTATCTAACTCTGGCGTGTCAAATCCCTTAATAATCTTATATGTTCCGATAAGATTGTCTCTCAACCTAAATTCCAGAGTATAAAAGCCCAGCCGCTCCATTGCTATGAGAATGCAGGGTGACTTGGACAGGTTGGGGGAGTGGGCAGATGAAGTTTAATGCGGATAAATGTGAGGTTATCCACTTTGGTAGCAAAAACAGGAAGGCAGATTACTATCTAAATGGCGTCGTTGGGAAAAGGGGAAGTACAACGGGATCTGGGGGTCCTTGTACATCAGTCTATGAAAGTAAGCAGGCAGGCACAGCAGGCAGTGAAGAAAGCGAATGGCATGTTGGACTTTATAACAAGAGGAATCGAATATAGGAGCAAAGAGGTCCTTCTGCAGTTGTACAGAGCCCTAGTGAGACCACACCTGGAGTATTGTGTGCAGTTTTGGTCCCCTAATTTGAGGAAGGACATTCTTGCTATTGAGGGAGTGCAGCGTAGGTTTACAAGGTTAATTCCCGGGATGGAGGGACTGTCATTTGCTGAGAGAATGGAGCAACTGGGCTTGTACACTCTGGAGTTTAGAAGGGTGAGAGGGGATCTCATTGAAACATATAAGATTGTTAAGGGTTTGGACACGCTAGGCAGGAAACATGTTCCCGATGTTGGGGGAGTCCAGAACCAGGGACCACAGTTAAGGTGCAAGGCATTTAGAATGGAGACGAGGAAACACTTTTTCTCACAGAGAGTGGTGAGTCTGTGGAATTCTCTGCCTCAGAGGGCGGTGGAGGCAGGTTCTCTGGATGCTTTCAAGAGAGAGCTAGATAGGACTCTTAAAAATAGCGGTCAAGGGATATGGGGAGATGGCAGGAAAGGGGTGCTGATTGGGGATTATCAGCCATGATCACATTGAATGGCGGTGCTGGCTCGAAGGGCCGAATGGCCTGCTCCTACACCTATTGTCTATTGTCTATTCTATCGATATATGACAGTCCCGCCATCTCGGGAATTTACCTTGTTGTCCTACATTGTACTCTCTCAATAGCAAGAATGTCCTTCCTCAAATTTGGAGACCAAAACTGCACACAATATTCCATTTGTGGTCTCACTATGGTCCTGTACAACTGTAGGAGGACCGCTGTAGTCACAGGGCCTGATCCGTACACTGTCAACTCTGTTAGGTCATGTCAGTAATGTCCTGATATCACTTTAGATTGGGCAATACAACTTACTTTGTTGGTGGGTCCTCACATTCCAAAACAAAATGTAAAAAACACATTCAAAACTCCCTGACACATAGTTTGATTTTTACGAGTGCTGCATCTCAACAGGGTACTGATTTTAGATGAACACAGTTGGTATTAATTACCCATTTAAGGTGAAATGGGCAAAATTAAAAGGAGATGAGCAGGGCAAGTTTATTTTCTTCCCACATAGAGAATAGTGGATGTCTGGAATGTGCTGTCAAAGGTGGTGGTGGAGGCAGATATGAAGGCGGTATTTAATAGGTTTCAATAGGCACATGGATATGCAAAGAATGAAGGGATATACAGCAAACGCAGGCAAGGAGATTGGTTTAACGTGGCATCATATATGGCAGACATTGTGGGTCTGTTCCTGTGCTGTACTGTACTATGTTCTATAATCAGTGCACATTATGTGATCTTGCAATCTATATCATGCTTGCCACTGTTAACCATGTAAATATTTCTGAGAGATGATAAATAACTTTATATATTCACAATGCCTTATTTTGGCTTTGGTAATTAGGAGTACAAATAATTTTGTTTTATTTTAAACAGTAACCACATGGGACATTACACAGTTCACAGATTAATGACTGCTCCAACTGTCCACCAGTGGAAATCAAAAGCTATCACAAAGCAGCTCCCATCTGGATTACTGAATTATATAGAACAATGCGGCAGGCTGATTAAATGAAAGGAGGTCATTACTTCAGACTTAATCCTATATCATTACTTATTTCTGAACTGTTATGACTGAGATGGAAAACCTACAATTTTTTTCAGATTAAATGTAATTTTAACATTCTCTGGTTGGTTTATAAGAATTTTAACATGGAATTATTTGTTGAAATGAAGTGACTAGTCCAAATATCATTTAAAAAAAAAATGTTTTAATTTAATTTCTTTATGCAAACTGCCAATGTTCCTCTTAGTATATACACACAAAAATCACAAACGTCCTTGCCTGAAACAAATAAGCTAAATTTCCAATAGCTTTTAAATTCTGCCTTCAACAAATTAAAAAGTTGTCAATCAAACACACTATTTAAAAATAGCTAAAATACCCAAAGCACAGCTCTCAATTTAAAGTGAGGACCCAATTCCAATTGATCATAATCTTCTGAAAGGATTATCTCATCAATCTTCCTTTTCTGGGAAATGCAACACTTTGGAACAATTCACCTAATGATCGAGTAAAACAAAATAAATTACATCTCAAATGTCAGTCAAAACTGACACTTCAAATCATGCCATGGAATATAAATGAGTCACATTTTAAATAAATTAACCCCTAAAGATTTAAATGATGTATGTCAGTCCAGACATCTGAATAACTTAAGACGCTGAAATGCCCTTCAAATGGTATTCAGAGGTTTCAAGGAAATACCTGAGATAGTTCCTCATTGGCTTTAATTTTCTCCTTCAGGAATAACCACCATTCAGAGTTGGACAGGAAAATCCATGGATTAATCCTGAAGAAATCTAGTAACTGAAAAACAAACGTTGTAATCACATTCTTGAATGGAAAATAAACAAGGTAAATAAATTAATCATGGCATCACCTCCTATAGATCCCCTGATGTGTGAGATGGTAAAAGGAACTGAATAAGGGGGTGGGGTGTCAAATGGGATAGTCGGGGACAGAGTTAAAGGGAAAGAGAGTAAAGGGATGGTTAATGGCCACAGAATTAACGGGAAAGGAAGCTCACAAAGGGATAGGAGAGTATGGCCAAGTGTAATAGAGATCAATGTGAAAGGTGAGATGCGTAAGGAATTAAAAGTATTGTATATGAATGCGCGAAGTATAAGAAGTAAAGTAGATGAGCTTGAGGCTCAGTTAGAGGTTGGTAGATATGACATTGTGGGGATTACTGAGATGTGGCTGCAGGAGGATCGGGCCTGGGAACTTAATATTCAGGGTTATACATGCTATAGAAAGGACAGGCAGGTGGGCAGAGGAGGGGGGGGGGGGGGGGTAGCTCTGCCGGTGAGGGATGGAATTCAGTCCCTTGCAAGGGAAGACATAGGGACTGACGAGGTAGAATCACTGTGGATTGAGTTGAGGAATTGTAAAGGCAAGAAGACACTAATTGGTGTTATCTACAGACCCCCAAATAGTAGCCCGGATGTAGGGTGTAAGTTGCAGCAGGAGTTAAAACTGGCATGTAACAAAGGTAATGCCACTGTGGTGATGGGGGATTTCAATATGCAGGTAAACTGGAAAAATCAGGTTGGTTCAGGACCCCAAGAAAGAGAGTTTGTAGAATGCCTCTGAGATGGATTCGTAGAGCAGCTTGTAATGGAGCCGACCAGAGAAAAGGCAATCCTGGATTTAGTGTTGTCCAATGAACCAGATATGATAAGAGAACTCGAGGTAAAGGAACCGCTTGGAGGTAGTGATCATAATATGATTAGTTTTAATCTGCAATTTGAGAAGGAGAACGTTAAATCGGAAGTGTCAGTGATGCAGTTGAACAAAGGGGACTATGAACACATGAGAGGGGAGCTGGCCAAGGTAGACTGGAAAGGGATCCTAGCAGGAATGACGGTGGAACAGCAATGGCAGGAATTTCTGGGCATAATCCAGAAGACGCAGGATCATTTCATTCCAAAAAGGAAGAAAGATTCTAAGGGGACTAGGAGGCAACCGGGCCTGACAAGAGAAGTTAGGGATAGAATAAAACTAAAAGAAAAGATGTATAACACAGCAAAGAGTAGCCGGAAGCCAGAGGATTGGGAAACTTTCATAGGACAACAGAAGGAAACAAAACGGGCAATACGGGCTGAAAAGATGATGTACGAAGGGAAGCTGGCCAGGAATATAAAGAAGGACAGTAAAAGCTTCTTTAGATATGTTAAGGGTAAAAGAGTAGCAAAGTCAAATGTGGGTCCCTTGAAGGCAGACACGGTTGAAATTATTATGGGCAACAAGGAAATGGCAGAAGAGTTGAATAGGAGCTTCGGATCTGTCTTCACTAAGGAAGACACAAACAATCTCCCAGATGTACTGGAAGACAGAGGATCTAAGGGGGTAGAGGAACTGAAAGAAATTTTCATTAGGCGAGAAATAGTATTGGGTAGGCTAATGGGACTGAAGGATGATAAATCTCCGGGACCTGATGGTCTGCATCCCAGGGTCCTCAGGGAGGTGGCTCTAGAAATAGTGGACGCATTGGTGATCATTTTCCAATGTTCAATAGATTCAGGATCAGTTCCTGTGGATTGGAGGATAGCTAATGTTATCCCACTTTTCAAGAAAGGAGCGAGAGAGAAAACGGGGAATTACAGACCAGTTAGCTTGACTTCGGTGGTGGGAAAGATGCTGGAGTCAATTATTAAAGAGGTAATAATGGGGCATTTGGATAGCAGTAAAAGGATTAGTCCAAGTCAACATGGATTTATGAAAGGGAAATCATGCTTGACTAATCTGGAATTTTTTGAGGATGTGACAAGTAAAATGGATGAAGGGGTGCCAGTGGATGTAGTGTATCTAGACTTTCAGAAAGCCTTTGATAAGGTCCCGCACGGGAGACTGGTGACTAAAATTAGAGCACATGGTATTGGGGGTAGGGTGTTGACATGGATAGAAAATTGGTTGGCAGACAGGAAGCATAGAGTAGGAGTGAACGGGTCCTTTTCAGAATGGCAGGCAGTGGCGAGTGGAGTGCCACAAGGCTCGGTGTTGGGGCCGCAACTGTTTACCATATATATTAATGATTTGCAAGAGGGAATTAGGAGCAACACTAGCATGTTTGTGGATGACACAAAGCTGGGTGGCAGTGTGAACTGTGAAGAGGATGTTAGGAGGTTGCAGGGTGAGGTGGACAGGTTGAGTGAGTGGGCAGATGCGTGGCAGATGCAGAATAATATAGATAAATGTGAGGTTATCCACTTTTAGTAAAGAGGTTTAAAGAGGTTCTTCCGCAGTTGTATAGGGCTCTGGTGAGACCACATCTGGAGTATTGTGTAGTTTTGATCTCCTAATTTGAGGAAGGACATCCTTGTGATTGAGGCAGTGCAGCGTAGGTTCACGAGATTGATCCCTGGGATGGCGGGACTGTCATATAAAGAAAGATTGAAAAGACTAGGCTTGTATTCACTGGAGTTTAGAAGGGTGAGGGGGACTTTTATAGAAACATATAAAATTATAAAAGGACTGGACAAGCTAGATGCAGGAATAAATTTCCCAATGTTGGGCAATGTTGGATAAGCTGGGTGAGTGGGCAAATGCATGGCAGATGCAGTATAATGTGGATAAATGTGAGGTTATCCACTGGTGGCAAAAACAGGAAAGTAGACTTTATCTAAATGGTGGCCGATTAGGAAAAAGGTAGTTGCAACGAGACCTGGGGCTCATGGTACACCAGTCATTGAAAGTAGGCATGCAGGTGCAGCAGGCAGTGAAGAAAGCGAATGGTATGTTAGCATTCATAGCAAAAGGATTTGAGTATAGGAGCAGGGAGGTTCTACTGCAGTTGTACAGGGTCTTGGTGAGACCACACCTGGAGTATTGCGTACAGTTTTGGTCTCCAAATGTGAGGAAAGACATTCTTGCCATAGAGGGAGTACAGAGAAGGTTCACCAGACTGATTCCTGGGATGTCAGGACTTTCATATGAAGAAAGATTGGATAGACTTGGCTTGTACTCACTAGAATTTAGAAGATTGAGGGGGAATCTTATAGAAACTTACAAAATTCTTACGGGGTTGGTCAGGCTAGATGCAGGAAGATTGTTCCCGATGTTGGGGAAGTCCAGGACAAGGGGTCACAGTTTAAGGATAAAGGGGAAATCCTTTAGGACCGAGATGAGAAAAACATTTTTCACACAGAGAGTGGTGAGTCTCTGGAACTCTCTGCCACAGAAGGTAGTTGAGGCCAGTTCATTGGCTATATTTAAGAGGGAGTTAGATGTGGCCCTTGTGGCTAAAGGGATCAGGGGGTATGGAGAGAAGGCAGGTACGGGATACTGAGTTGGATGATCAGCCATGATCATATTGAATGGCGGTGCAGGCTCGAAGGGCCGAATGGCCTACTCCTACACCTATTTTCTATGTTTCTATGAGTCCAGAACCAGGGGCCACAGTCTTAGAATAAAGGGGAGGTCATTTAAGACTGAGGTGAGAAAAAACTTTTTCAACCAGAGTTATGAATTTATGGAATTCCCTGCCACAGAGGGCAGTGGAGGCCAAGTCATTGGATGGATTTAAGAGAGAGATAGAGCTCTAGGGGCTATTTGAGTCAAGGTATATGGGGAGAAGGCAGACACGGGTTATTGATAGGGGACGATCAGCCATGATCACAATGAATGGCGGTGCTGGCTCGAAGGGCCGAATGGCCTCCTCCTGCACCTATTTTCTATGTTTCTATGAACTGGTTCCACATGTACATCGAGTTGCCACAGGCTGCAATAACATCACAACTATGACAATCTAACAGTGAATGGGAAATGTACATGTCAACCTAACAATGGTAAATATTAATGCAAAAAGCTTGATCTAAATTTGTATCACAGAAGACTGAAAACACAAAATACACACCAATTGAAAGATAGTTAAGTGTAAATTCCGTAATTTATTAAGTTCCATCATAAGCTTTCTGTTGTAGACATTCTATACAAACTATTATGGTTCTACACTCAGATCTCATGAGCTTTATTTTCTACGAGACTGTATTAGTAAATGTTATAACGTGTGAAAATTAAATTAGATAACTTTTTATGTCATTGTTGTTTGGCACTTTAAAAAAAAACTATGATATATTAATAGATGCAGCTTATCACAATAGTTAAACTAGACGATCATCCATTATGTTTTTTTCCATTGCAACAGTAGCTGCTCTTCAAAGTACGTCACAGAAATGTTATAACATCAGAGGTCATGATAGGTGACATGTAAATGCAAATCTTTCTGTTTTGGATCGTGCATCATAGCTCATGGAAATCCCTGGATCTACAAGACAATTTTATGATTGACTAGACCAAGTGGTCACACGGAAGGCCTGGTCCCCAACGCAACCCGTTCTCCAATGCAATATTCCACCATTCACCCGTTCCCCCAACGCAATAT
Organism: Amblyraja radiata; assembly: GCF_010909765.2. Taxonomy (NCBI): domain Eukaryota; kingdom Metazoa; phylum Chordata; class Chondrichthyes; order Rajiformes; family Rajidae; genus Amblyraja; species Amblyraja radiata. The sequence goes on from NC_045957.1 coordinate 95,834,592, forward strand.
TCCACCACTCACCCATAGCCCACAACTGCGCAGGGGCTGCTCATTTCGCCTTATTCACCCTCCCTTATTTTTAAACTTAAAAAAAAATACATTTGCACTTGCTAGCAAGCAGAACTCAGTGTACTGCTGTTTTTAAAAAAATGCAATTGCACTTGCTAGGGTTAGCAGGACTCAGTGTACTTAGATAGCAACAATGTTGCAAGCAGGGCTACAATCAGTGAAAAAGCGAAAGACAGTCATTTTTAATTCAAAGTTTTGTCAGATATTTGAACATTTTCATTAATAACTCGAGAAATAAAGCATGGATTTTTCAGATAAGGCGATTTTGGACTCGACGGAAAAAATTTATTCTGGAATATGTAAAAATGTTACCATTTGCGCGTCATTTCTTCGAGAAGACACGCACACACACACACCTGTGAGGGGGGGAGAGAGGGGGGGGGAGAGGGGGGGGGAGAGAGGGGGGGGAGAGGGGGGGGGAAGAGAGGGGGAAGAGAGGGGGGGAAGAGAGGGGGGGGGAAGAGGGGGGGGGAGAGAGGGGGGGAAGAGGGGGGGGAAGAGAGGGGGGGAAGAGAGGGGGGGGAAGAGAGGGGGGGAAGAGAGGGGGAGAGAGGGGGGGGAAGAGAGGGGGGGAAGAGAGGGGGGGAAGAGAGGGGGGGAAGAGAGGGGGGGGAAGAGAGGGGGGGGGAAGAGAGGGGGGGGGAAGAGAGGGGGGGGGAAGAGAGGGGGGGAAGAGAGGGGGAGAGAGAGGGGGGGAAGAGAGGGGGTGAAGAGGGGAGGAAGAGAGGGAGAAGAGAGGGGGGAAGAGAGGGGGGAAGAGAACGGGGGAGAGAGGGGGGGGGAAGAGAGGGGTTGAAGAGAGACGGGAAGAGAGGGGGGAAGAGAGGGGGGGAGAGAGGGGGGAAGAGAGGGGGGAGAGGGGGGAGAGGGAAGAGGGGGGGAAGAGGGGGGGAGAGGGGGGGGAAGAGGGGGGGGAAGAGGGGGGGGAAGAGGGGGGAGAGACTAAAACAATGAAGTTCAATCGGATTCTTATCTTTAAAGATTTGGAAGTCAGCATGAAGCATCCTTCATCAAAGTGAGAATGACTGTTGGTGAAGGATTTGAAGAATGTTCTCAAAATGCTAGCTCGCATTAGAGAGAGGGGGGAGAGAGAGGGCGGGAGAGGCGAACCCCGATCCGAGGCGCGAGCGTGCGTCGACCAAAGCTCTCGGGAGTTCTCGGGAAACCCAAGCCAATGCGAGCGTGCATTGACCAAAGCTCTCGGAAGCTCTCGGGAGCTCTCGGGTAAAGGGCCCGAGCCAAGCCAAGCCGAGCCGAGGCGCGAGCGGGCGAACGTCGACCAAAGACCGCTGCAGTCTTCAGCTATGATCTTTGGTCTTCAGTCGACTGGCCGACTGTTGAATAACGGGGGGAGGAGGGAGGGGTGGGGGGGGGGGGGTGACGTCACTCGCAGCGCGAGCATACGGCAGGCAGGCAGATCCATTGTGACATCATCAGCCCACAACAGGCTTTTTGATTTCAAAATTTTATCGGATGTGTGAACATTTTGATTAATAAGTCAAGAAATAATGCATGAATTTTTCAGATATGGCGATTTTTGACTTCATGGGATAAATCTCTACCGGAATATGTAAAAATGTAACCGTTCGCGCGTAGTTTTTTCGAGAAGATGTGATCGCACATGAACAATAAATACACACACATCCACATACAAGATCAGAGTTTTATAGTTATAAGGATATAAGGATATGATATGGGTATAGGTGCCCTGCACCAATGTAAACATAGCATTTCCTTCCCTATCATTGTATTATATATTAAAAATACTTTTACATGGTTAGTCATTATTTTGAAACGGAACCAGCTACTCCAGAAACTGCCTTCCTGGAGTGTTTAACTGGAGTATTTGAAAAATGATCAATATGATGTCCTCATTCTTTAGGTTCCCCCCTCCCATTGCAGATGAGGCCTTCACTCATGTCTCCTCGGTAGCCTGCAGCTCCGCCCTTGCTCCCCCTCCCCCCAGTCGCAACAGAGACAGAGTCGCCCAAGTCATTACCTTTCACCCCATCAGCCATCGTATACGACACATAATCCTCAAAAATTTTCACCACCTCCAACAGGATCTCAACACTAGTCCCATCTTCCCATCTCTACCATTTTCCACCTTCCGCAGATACAGTTCCCTCCGCAACTCCCTGGTTAACTCATCCCTTCCCACCCAAACCACACCCTCCCCAGGTACTTACCCCTGCAACCTTCCACCGCAGAAGATGCAACACCTGTCCCAATACCTCCTCCCTCGGCTTGCACCTCCTCCAACCTCATCTACTGTACACGGTGTTCAAGATGTGGACACTTATACATCGGCGAGACCAATCATAGACTGGGCGACTGTTTCGCTGAACACCTTCACTCAGTCCACCTGCACCTACCTGATCTCCCGGTTGCTAAACACTTTAATTCTCCTTCTCATTCCCAGGCTAAATGCAAATTGGAGGAACTTTCACTTGGGAAGCTTACAGCCCAGTGGTATGAATATTGATTTATCTCACTTCAGGTAGCCCCGGCATTCCCTCTCTCTCAATCCCTCCCCCACACGTCGCACTAGCTTCTCGTTTTCATCCTACAAACAGCTAACAATTGCCCGTTCCCTTTATCATCTCCTTTTTTGCATATCTTTCATTCACAATTCTTTATATCTCCACATCATCGTCTATATCTCTCATTTCCCTTATCCCGAACCAGTCTGAAGACAGGACTCGATCTGAAACGTCACCCATTCCTTCTCTCCGGAGATGCTGCCGGTCCTGCTGAGTTACTCCAGCTTTTAGCGTCTATCTTCAATATATTGATATACGATACGGTAAAACTTTATTCATCCCCAGAAGGAAATTGGTCTGCCAACAGTCACAACACACAAGGTACACGAAAAACCTGAAATTAAAAGTGAAAACAAAAAAAGCCATGAGACTGTTGGCTGGTTGCCGTGTGCGCAGCGCCTTCACAGGAACAAATGAACAAACACAGACTTATCCCCAGTGCAGAGGATTCTAAAACTAGAGTGCTCCTCCCCTCCCCCACACCAGGTCCCCTTTTGTTCTCCCACCTTCCCCCACAGCGGTCCATCCACGCCGGGTCCTCCATTGTTCTTCACGGCGGTGCCCTCCATGCCGGGTCCCCGTTGTCTTCCCCTCGCCTTCATCGACTGTTGATCACAGGACGATCGCGAGGCCGCACCACCGCCGAGGTTCCCACCGCCGCCGAGGTCCCATCACCAACGGGGCTCCTGTTTCTGTCGAGGCTCACGCTGCCGTCGAGGCACCCGCTGTCACTGCCGAGGCTCCCAATGTCGCCACCGTTGAGGCTCCTTCGGCCTATGCAGGCCTCACCACCCGGCTTCTCCACAGTCCCCTGGGAAGCCTGTGGGGCGAGTCGGGCCTACCGGTGCGCATTGCGGTCATTGGTTGTCGTCCAAGTCGTCGGCGCCGTGGTTGTTCAGTGGGTGGATCAGGCCCGCGCGGCTCCCCGGGACACTCCCGCCGCATGAACGGCTTCCCACAAGGTTCACTAACGTTCAAGATCTTAAATTAGTAGTATCTTAAATATCACACTAACTTTCAACTGGAAAGAGTCACATCTGTCAGTCTGAAGAAGGGTCTCAACCCAAAACATCACCCATTCCTTCTCTCCAGAGATGTTGCTGGTCCCATTGAGTTACTCCAGCATTTTGTGTCTATTATTGCCTGTGAATACTGTCGTCCACTGGCTCCAAGCTAAATAATACAATTATAAAATTCCTTTCAAATCTTCCCTTTTTCCTCTTCATGCATGAAATATCCTTCAAAATTTTCAAGGTATATGCTCTTCTCCGCTGGTCTTCGTTTCTTGATTATTCCTGTATAATCCATCCGTTTTCATGTTTAAGCTCAAGTCTCTGGATTGAGACTTGAACTAGCAACCTTCCAATTAAGATTACTACTAACTAAGGTACCACTAATTACGGTATGGTACTTTATTTGTCACGTACTGAGGTACAGTGAAATTCATTTTTGTATACAGTTCAGTACAAGTATCACTATACATAAGCACTTGGATACATGTTAGATGAGCATCTCAGATACAATGCAAGTGTATAGCTGTAGTACACTGAGAGAATATACAGAGTCACCAGTTTGGAAACATTTTTAAGTCCCAGTTGTTGAAAGTGCAGGGAGCATTGCAGGATTGGCCATGCCAAGTGTAGCCTCTGCTTCACCGCTGTAGGCTGCGTCTGGTCCACGTGCTCGGCCTCTGGGAGCGGTGCCCGGTCCAGCCGAGCCCCAGGCTGTTGCAGGGCCTCCAGCGGCCCGCTACCCTTCCCGCAGCCGGTCTACTTATCGGCCCTCCAGGTGGGTTCTGCGGGTCCGCGAGCTGGGCCTTCCGGTCGGGTTCCGGTCCAAGGCATGGGTCCACCATCTGTAGCGGGCGAGTCCCCGTCTGTGGTGGGTGGGCTGAGCCTTCCGCGTGCTGACAAGGGATATATTAAATATCTCCAGTTCAACTTGTTTTGGGTAAAACAACATCCGTGCTGAAGGCGTCTAGATTATGTTGAGTCTTGAGACAAGTATTGCAATAATAAGCCTCCACCAATGATTTATTAAAGACTATTAGTGCTCATTCTTAGTCACAGTGCAAGCTATTTATGCAGCTCTCTCCAATGTCCCATGCAGTTTCCATTTTATAATCTGCATGCGGCACTTTCATAGCCTAGTCTTGATTTACTATCTTATTTGGCTGCAAGAGAAATGACACCAGCAAAAATTGTGATGGTTCACCCCATTTACTGAAAGTCACTATGCCTACCACCAAGATAATTAGAGCTTATATTTTAGTTATTGTTGAAGGCTGGCTAGCATCACAGGACACAACTATGAAGAAATGTAATTTATACGTCATTTAAAACTGAATTTAATTGACTACAAACCTATTATTGGCTGCAGTTAACCAACATTTATAAAGCTGCAGTTATTCCATCTGAGATCAATAGCTACAGTAAAGTAAAGTAAAGTAAAGTAAATTTATTTATATAGCACGTTTAAATCAACTTGCGTTGCGACCAAAGTGCTTTACATAGGGAAAAAAAAAATTAAGCTTCCATACATCCATAGAAAAATTAAAATTAAGAAAAATGACACAACATATTGTATAATTCAACACAAACGTCCCCCAACAACAGAATAAAAAATTTCCACTGTGGGGAAAGGCATCAGAAAGTTCAGTCCTCTCCCTCTGTGATCACCCGAGGTCGGGGCCTATTTGTGGCCTCCGCAGCCAGTCCGATGTTTTCAGGCCCTCTTGCCAGAAGCTGGAATGCCGGCATCGGGTGAACACTCCTCAGCGGCTTGGAAATGTCTGGAGCGGCCGCTTCCTCCCCGGAGACCGCGGCACCCGAAGTCTTCAGACCGCGCTGGTTGGAGCTCCGACTCTGGTGATCTCGAATCCCAGGCTCCGCGGTGTTTAAATCCAGCGCCGCCTGCGACTGGATGCTCCGCAGCCACAGCTCCTCGGATGTTGGTCGGCGGTCACAGTACTCCGGAGCTTACCGCACGGTGACCCGGTAAGGCATCACCCACTCCGTGTTGGTGTCCCAGCGCTGCACCACCGCCGAAGCTGTAGTCCCGGCCGATCCCGACAGGAAACGCTGCAACAGTCTAATGGTAGGCCGCGAGGAAGGGGCGAAGAAGCAGCTCGGAGGGAAACCGCCTCTCCGACCAGGTAGGGACTGGAAAAGTTTCCCCCTTCCCCTCCCCCCACATAAAAGAAGACCTCCAACAAACATTTTGTAGTAACAGGACTAAAAATAAAAATAAAAAACAGGGTGCCAAGTTCGGCAGGAAAACTTCAGGTTTCATTCGTTATGATTTGCACTCTACTGAATAACATACAACATATTTCACTAAAAACCTTACACTGTAAACTTCATGCAATAAACATGTTTGGTAGACACAATTAACTTCAAATTCTGGTTCACAAAAGAGACACAAAGTGCTGGAATAACTCAGTGGATCAGGCGGCATCTCTTTAAAAACATGGATAGAAACATAGAAAATATGTGCAGGAGGCGGCCCTTTGAGGCAGCACCGCCATTCATAGCGATCATGGCTGATCATCCACAATCAGTAACCAGTGCCTGCCCTCTCCCTATACCCCTTGATTCCACTAGCCCCAAGAAATCTAACCAGCATTATTTTAAATTCATCCAGTGAATTGGCCTCCACTGCCTTCTGTGGCATAGAATTCCACAAATTCACAACTCTCTGGGTGAAAATGTTTTTTCTCATCGCAGCTTTAAATGACCTCCCCTTTATTATTTGACTGTGGCCCCTGGATCTGGACTCCCCCAACATTGGGAACATTTCTCCTGCATCTAGATTGTCCAGTCCTTTTATAATTTTATGTTTCAACTAGACTAAGTGGGACCCGTTGGGTCCCAGCATCACACGGGAGGGCTCGCCTGTGCTCGCCAGTGGGGGAGGGGGGCTTTCTGTTGCGCTAGTATGGGTGTTGGTACTGGTTTCCAGAGGGCCAGTATAGACATTGTGGGCCGAATGGATTCTTGGGCTGGCAGCCAACTGTTGCAATGATTTTACAAAGCCAAGGCAAACAATTTGGCTGCAGCCACCCAACAACCAAAATTCATTTTGTGAACACAGACTTTTAAAAAAGGCGAGGCAAACAATTGGGCAGCAGCCACCTGACAACCAAAATTCATTTTGTGAACACTAACTTTTAAAAAAGTGGAGGCAAACAATTGGGCAGCAGCAACCTGACAACCAAAATTCGTTTTGTGAACACAAACTTTTTAAAAAGGCGAGGCAAACAATTGGGCAGCAGCCACCTGACAACCAAAATTCATTTTGTGAACACAAACTTTTTAAAAAGGTGAGGCAAACAATTGGGCAGCAGCCACTTTACAGCCGCATCGAGGGGATTCACCGTGGAGTAGACGTGCGTTCAGTGTTATCGCAGCTCAGAGAACCGTGACCCTCTCGCTTCCTGGGTCTGGCAGAGACTGAGTGAGGGACTACACTTCCGGATTTTATAGTCCCTCCCCCATGCCGCCAGCGGGGGCAGCAGAGAGTATGGCAAATTAAAAAAAAACATTAATCTCTCTCTGATTTTTCATCGATGGGGAAAATCCTCCTGTCCCGGACTCTGAGCGAGGTGGCCAGAAATGACGGCCGTAGGTGGCGGCGTTCTCTCGGAAATCGCAGCACAGTGGGCCAAAAGCGGTCAAGATCAGGCTTTTAGTAATATAGATAAGATCCCCTCTCAACCTTCTAAATTCCAGTGAATACAAGACCAGTCTTTCCAATCTTTCCTCATATAACAGTCCCGCCATCCCGGGGATTAACCTCGTGAACCTACGCTACACTCCCTCAATAGCAAGGATGTCCTTCCTCAAATTAGGAGACCAAAACTGCACACAATACTCCAGATGTGGTCTCACTAGGGCCCTGTACAATTGCAGATGGACCTCTTTACTCCTATACTCAAATCCTCTCGTTATGAAGACCAACAAGCCATTAGCTTTCTTCACTCTGTACCTGCATGTTTACTTTCAGTGACTGATGCACAAGGACACCCAGGTCTCATTGCACTTCCCTTTTTCCTAATCTGACACCAATGAGATAATAATCTGCCTCCTTGTTCTTGCCGCCAGAGTGGATAACCTCACATTTATCTACATTATACTGTATCTGCCATGCACCTGCCCACTCACTCAACCTGACAAAGTCACCCTGCAACAGCCTAGCATCCCCTTCGCAGTTCACATTGCCACCCAGCTTTGTGTCATCTGCAAATTTGCTAGTGTTACTTTTAATTCCATCATCCAAATCATTAATGTATATTGTAAATAGTTGCAGCCCCGGCACCGAGCCTTGAGGCACTCCACTCGCCACTGCCTGCTATTCTGACAGCCAACCAATGCTCTATCCATGTCAATACCCTATCCCCAATTCCAAGTGCTCTATTTTTGCCCACTTATCTCCAGTGCGGGACCTTATCAAAGGCTTTCTGAAAGTAAAGATACACTCCATCCACTGGCTCCCCTTCATCCATTTTACTTGTCACATCCTCAAAAAATTCCAGAAGATTAGTCAAGCAGGATTTCCCCTTCATAAATCCATGCTGACTTGGACCATTCATTTTACTGCTATTCAAATGCGCCATTATGACTTATTTAATAATTGACTCCAGCATCTTCCCCACCGATGTCAGGCTAACTGGTCTATAATTCCGTTTTCTCTCTTGCTCCTTTATGAAAAGTGGGATAACATTAGTTATCCTCCAATCCACAGGAACTGAACTTTGGAAAATTATCACCAATGATTTCTAGAGCCACCTCGTTGAGTACCCTGGGATGCAGACCATCAGGCCCTGGGGATTTATCAGCCTTCAGTCCCATCAGTCTACCCAATACTATTTCTCGCCTAATGCAAATTTATTTCAGTTCCTCTGTCCCCCTAGATCCTCTGTCCTCTAGTACATCTGGGAGATTATTTGTGTCTTCCTTAGTGAAGACAGAACCAAAGTACCTGTTCAACTCTTCTGCCATTTCCTTGTTCCCCATAGTAATTTCACCTATTTCTGCCTTCAAGGGACCCACATTTGTATTTACTAATCTTTTTCTCTTAACATACCTAAAGAAGCTTTTACTATCCTTCTTTATATTCTTGGTGAGCTTACCTTCATACCTTTTACCCCGTATTGCCTTTTTTGCTACCTTCTGATGTCCTTTGAAAGTTTCCCAATCCCCTGGCTTCTTTGCTATGTTATACACCTATTCTTTTCGTTTCATGCCATCCCTAACTTCACTTGTCAGCCACGGTTGCCTCTTACCCCCCCTTAGAATCTTTCTTCCTCTTTAGAATGAAATGATCCTGCATCTTCTGGGTTATGCCCAGAAATTTCTGCCATTGCTGTCCCACTGTCATTCCTGCCAGGATCCTTTTCCAGTCGACCTTGGCCATCTCCTCTCTCATGCCTTCATAGTTCCCTTTGTTCAACTGCAATACCGACTTTCTGATTTAACCTTCTCCCTCTCAAATTGCAGATTAAAACATATCATATTATGGTCACTACCTCCTAGCGGTTCCTATACCGGTTGGGGGGGGTGGGGGTTGGGGAAGATGGGGCTCCCTACTAAGTAAGACTGAGCCACCAGCACAAGTTTGAGACAACCAGCGATCCCTCACCTGCCGACAGGCAACAAGGGACCGCGTCCCATATGGATTTAGAACTTTTCCTAACCATCCATTTTATCTGTAAATAAACCTCTTCTCGTGAGTTTATCCTACCACGAATGCAACGGCATAATCATTGTCTACCTAACATCTTCCCAAACACCAAAATGGGTAATAAAGAGCAAGGCAATTAGGGTTAATAATAGATTACAGGAGAATGAATGGTGAAATATGTTTACTGAGGTTACTTACAGCTGGCATAGACACTGTTGGGCCTTCTATGCCAGAAGGAAATGTAACAAAGACAGGTATATATGTTCTTTAAATAAATCACAAGGTGCTTCATAGAAGTGTTATCAAACAAAACAGATCTGAGCCGCATAAATATATTAGAAAAGATGAAAAGATGAATTGCTCAAAGAGTTAAGCTTTCAGATTCTCCTTAGACAGGAGGAAAGACAATTTGAGAATTTGAGAGATTGGGGGAGGGAATTCTGAGTTTCCCAACAACAACTGATTATAATCAGGACTCTGCGTGAGGTCAGAAAGGTAGATCTTCAACACAAGGAACTGCAGATGCTGCAATCTTGAGCAAAACACAAAGTGCTGGAGGAACTCAGCGGGTAAGGCAGCAAGACCGGGTAAGGTGAAGAACTGACGATTATTCGGCTCAGAATCCTTTTTCAGACTGATCTCAGACGATTGTGGAGATGCTGGAAGTTACAGAAATAGACCAAGTGAAGGTCATGTGGGTATTTAAAAACAGACGAGAATTCCCAAAATGAGAGACAATCTTCCTCGGAGCACAAGGGTACGGAGTAAATGAGAAATTGGTGCAAATTGAGACGGTATCTGAGTTTAGGGTGAGCTCAGATATATGGGACGCTTAACTGTCAAGACAGCATTGGACGAGGCAGGTGCAGAGACAACAAAACCACAGATGAGTAACAAATGAGATGAGCTGCAGTATTCTGCTTGGATGAGCTCAGACAGGACTGCAGTGTAGGGTACAGCTGGACAATGAACATTGGACTTTGTCTCTGGAACTGTTACACCACATTGCCGAGAACTATAGTTTGCACTCTATATCTTTCCCTATGCTCTACCTATTGGTTGGCATGATTATATTTATGTATGGTATTATCTGATTTGAAAGGATAGCATGCTCAAAAGAAATCTAAAAATGTTTTGTAGATAGAATAGTTTTTGGGTGTTGATAGCTAAGTGGATTTGGAATTTGAAGCTCTGCTCAGAACAAATGTACAAATGTATTAGTGTCTATGATTTAACTCTGGGGTCCCACCCTTACCCAGCGGTCAGTACTTCAACAATGTGGCCTGCTATTATTCTCACACTCCTGTGCCTTGGGCATATTTGATTTTATTGTGCTACTTCTTGTCTACCTCTTCTCTACCGATTGTTGCACTACCTGAAGTGCACTTTTAATGCAATCCAGATCCTTCCCTCCCACCAAAACCCCCCAAGTCTGGATCTATTTTATTTGTGTGTCCAACCTACACAGTCCTAAGTATAGACTCATGACAGTTTCATCGAACACTTACGTTCGGTCCGCCAAGGCCTACCGATTCTTCCGTTGCTAACCAATTTAACTCCCCATCCCAGACCCACACTGACCTTTCTGTCCTGGGTCTCCTCCATTGTCAGAGTGAGGCCACAAACTGGAGCACCTTATATTCTGCTTGGGTTGCTTACAACCTAACGGTATAAACACCAAATTCTACAATTTTAGGTAACCTCCATTAACCCCCCATCCTCACCCCACCTCAACCCCCCCCCCCCCCCCCCCCCCCGGACTCATACCAATTCCTCCACTCTACCTCCAACTCTCCCTCCACCTATTCCTTTCTCTGTATTCACAATTCTCAACTTCAATCCTTTGGTTTCACACCAGTTTTTTTTTAAACTCTAGCCTTTGCCCAACATCTACCTATTAACACCCCCCCCCCCTCTTTCCTGTGTTCACCTATTACCTGCCAAGCTTTGTCCTGCCCCTCTTCTTGTCCAGCTGTGTTTCTTCCCCCCCCATAATCAGTCTGAGGAAGGATCCCAATCCAAAATGTCACCTCCCCACGTTCTCCAGGGATGCTGCCTGATCCACTGCGTGAATCAATCTAGCACTTTGGGTCCTATTTTTGTAAGCCATCACCTGCTGTTCTTGTTTCTACATAGTCCTACTCCTGACTTGTTCCCCCTCTTCATTTTCACTGCCTCCCCTGGTTATTTCCAACCATCAGCCTCCTCCACCCTCCACAATGCCCCCTTACTCTCTGACATCAACCAATCTCCGACAGCCACCTATCATTCATTATCTTTGTCTGTTGTGAGAGTTCTGTACAAAATGCCCCAACTCTCTCATCAGAATGCTTGATGTGGTCACTGTTTCCAGAATTAGGATGTTTTCTTTGAGAAAATGCATTTACATTCTTTGCTTAGCACCGCCACTTGAAGAAACTCACCTTCTGTCAGACCCATTTTCTCAGATATTGCCGACTACACATGATCCAATGCAGCATTTAAAAATAAACAGGCCTATTCTGGGTTAACGTTATTCCTAGTGGAGTTAGTCTGTTCTTTACTGAACAAAATAGAGAATATCTAGGTCTCCACAGAGTAGTCCAGGAAACTAAAAGTTATTTTTAGAAGCTATTGCAAATGCAAGGCAACTAAACATGTGAAGTGCCTTACAGGTTAGTAATTATTTATGGTCACTTAAAGCTCATTTAAGAATCATTTAATGTCTCAGTGCATCAAGTACATAAAATGGTAAGATAATGTCTCCTTAACAGATGTGATTGACCAGTTTCAAGAAGTTTCCGAATGCAACTGCATAATTTTGAAGCACGGTAGATACTAACCAAAGCAATCTGAAGAAACAGAATATATCTAGATGAAAGGTAACAAATACAAAACATATTTACTTAAATACCCAAGAGGTCAGGTGGCATCTGTGGAGTAAGAAACAGGTTGATAAATCCTTATCAGAACCATTCATGAAGAATGAAAAAGGCATGAACTAGAGATTCAGCAGTAATGAGCCCAAAGTTTGGAAGAGTTAGATAATATCACAGTGGTGGAAATGAGGCACTCTTTGAAGTAATGCTGGAAGATCAACTTGGGGTCAATGCAGCATCAACGTAGTGGAGTGTGATTCAGCCTCCTACAGTGGCCAGGAACAAGGATTAATTCAGAGGTTAGGGATTGGATTTTTTTTTGCAGGGACCAAAGACAATGATGTTGATCTTCACCATATTTAGTTGCAACAATGTTCTGTTAATCTAGTATCAAACATTCAATAAAGAGTTAAGAGACAATCAAGAGGGACAAGAAAGGAATGGAAAGGCAGAGCTAAACATCATCAATGTACACAGGGTCGGCACAGGAGCGGCAGATGAAGGGGCGTGTGCGGGGATTGGCTGTAGAAGTTAAAGCATTGGTGAGTTTTTCTAGAGCGGGTCATTTGCAGCCTCTGCAGTCTGTCTGTGTATTTTTTTATTTTTTTGTCCCGTTGAGGGTTTAGTTTGTAGCGGGTTTTTAAATGTGTATGTGTGGGGGGTGGGGGGTGGGTGGGGGAAACTTTTAAATCTCTTCCCTGCACGGAGACCCGACTTTTCCCTGTCGGGTCTCCGTTGCCGTTGGGGCCTAGCGCCGTGGCGCGGCCTCCAACCGGAACGACCTGGAGGCTCAAGTCACGGAGCCTGTGGAGCTGTGGAGCTGCGGACCTACCTTCATGGAGCTAGCCAGCTTCGGAGCGTGGAGAGCTGCGGCGGCGCGCTGCTGCGACCCGACTCCGGAGGATGGTGACACCGGGAGCACGCGGGTCCCCAGTGGGAGACCGCTTTGCGGGGCACTGGCAACGGCGACTTCTCCCGCTCGAAATGCGGGGTTCAGAGTGACCTGGAGCGGGGCCTTACAACGCCCGGCGCGGCTTTAAATTGCCGCGGACTTGCTAGCGCCCGCCGGGGGCTCCAACATCAAGACCCGGGGCAGGGCCTTACATCGCCCGGCGTGGCTTTGAGTGGCCGCGGACTTGCTAGCGCCCGCCGGGTCCTTTGACCTCGACTTCGAGAGAGGAATGGAGAGCAGGGGAGAGATAAGATTTTGCCTTCCAACACAGTGAGGAGGAGACTCACTGTGATGGATGTTTGTGTGAATTGTGTTGGTGTGTGTCTTGGTTCTTTTCTTGTATGGCTGCAGAAACCAAATTTCGTTTGAACCTCATGTGAGGTTCAAATGACAAATAAAAGGTATTGTATTGTATTTAAAAACCGGTAACCAAATTTGTAAATTAGCTAATTAGTTAATTGAACAGCAAATAAAAGTACGGCTTGCTCTAGGGGAGCAGCCTGTTGGGGTGAAGTGCCTTGGTGAGTAAAGTGCGAGTCTTTGGCTCAAGAGTCTTCGGCAAGGAGGCTACACTTGATTCAAATTTTGTGATTTTTTTTGTCCACTGAAGAAATGGTAGGCAAGTTGGTACAGTGTGTTTCCTGCAGGATGTGGGAAGTCAGGGACACCGCTGGTGCTTCTGACAACTGCACCTGCAGAAATTGTGTGCAGATGCAGCTCCTGAGTAAACGTGTTGGGGAACTGGAGCAGCAGTGGATGACCTCAGGGCCATCCGGCAAAACGAGAGTTTCCTGGACAGAACCTACAGTGAGGTTGTCGCACCAAGGATACCGGAAGAGCGAAGGTGGGTGACTATGAGAAAGAGGAGTAAGCGTGGAGTGCATGAGACCCCGGTGGCTGTACGTACTGAAAATAGGTACACCATCTTGGGAGCGGGCGACACGACAAGATTGAGTGGTAGCCAGAGCTGTGATTCCAACCCTGGTGCCGAGGCTCAATGGGGAAAAGTGACATCAGGCAGAGTCATCGTAGTGGGAGACTTCATCGTCAGAGGTGCGGACAGGAGATTCTGTGGCAGCAGACGAGACTCCAGGGTGGTGTGTTGCCTCCCTGGTGCCAGGGTCCAGGACGTCTCAGAGCAGCTGCACGGCATCCTCAAGAGTGAGCCGTGTGCATGTTGGCACAAATTATATAGGTAGGAAGAGGAAGGAGGTTCTGCAACAAGAATTTACGGAATTGGGCAGAAGACTGAAAAGCAGGACCTGCAGGCTAATGATCTCAGGAATGCTTCCAGTACATCGTGCTAGTGAAGGTAAGAATAGGAAGAGAGGGGAAATGAATATGTGGCTGAGGAGTTGGTGCAGGGGGCAGGAATTCAGATTTCTGGATCATTGGGATCTCTTCTGGGCCAGGGGTGACCTGGATAAAAAGGACGGGTTGCACCTAAACTGGAGGGAGACCAACATCCTAGCGGGAAGGTTGGCCAATGCTACAAGGGAGGGTTTAAACTACATTGGCAGGGGGATGGGATCTTGTGCAGGACAGAGGCATGTGAGAGGCTAGATGTTGGTATGGAGGGTGGTATGGAAAGGTTAGTGGACAGAATAGGCAGGTGAAAGGCAGAGAGTGAGGAAGGAGGGTTGGTTTAAACTGCATGTATTTTAATGCAAGGGGCCTGATGGGTAAGGCAGATGAGCTTAGGGCATGGATAGGTACGAGCGACTGGGACGTTGTAGCCATGACTGAAACTTGGTTAAGGGAGGGGCAGGACTGGCAGCTCAATGTTCCGGGGTACAGGAGCTTCAGGAGAGACAGGGGTGAGGGAAAAAGAGGAGGGGGGGGTTGAATTGTTGGTTAAGGATGATGTCACGGTTGTGTTCAGAGGTGACATTATGGACGGTTCATCTAGTGAGGCTAAACGTAATTGAGGAACAAGAAAGGGATTAACACTTTGTTGGGGGTGTACTACACACCCCCCCCCCCCCCCCCGAATAGTCAACAGGAATTAGAAGAACAAATGTGCTGGGAGATTGCAGACAGCTGCAGGTCAAATAAGGTTGTTGTAGTAGGGGATTTTAACTTTCCCAATATAGACTGGGAAAATCAGGGGTGCAATTCCTCAAAAGTGGTCAGGAGAGTTTTTTTAAACAGTATGTGGTGGCCCCCACATGTGAGAGGGCAACACTGGATCTAATATTGGGAAATTGGGAAGGGCAAGTTAATGATGTGTGTGTGTGGAGGAGCATTTTGGGACCCGTGACCACAGTCGATTAGGTTGGATAGGGACGGAGAGAGTCCACGTGTTAAAATGCTCAATTGGGGTAAGGCTAACTCTGAGGGTGTGAGAGAAGGTCTCGCTCAAGTTGACTGGAGCAGGTTTTTGAGGGGAAAGGAACATCGGCCAAGTGGGATGTTTTTAAAAGTGTACTGAAGAAACCTCAGGATGTGTACATCCCCGTTAGAGTGAAGGACAAAGCAGGCAAATGTAAGGAAGCTTGGCTGACGAAGGAAATTGAGACATAAGTAAAAAATAAGGCTGGATAGGACAAGTATAGGCAGCTGGGATCAAGTGCATTCCAGGAGGAGTTTCGGGAATAAACTAAAGGAGTAAACTAAGGGCAAAAAGGGGCCAGGAGATAGCTCTGGTGGGGAGCATTAAGGACAATCCCAAATGATTTTATAAATACATAAGGGGGAAAAGGGTAACTGGAGAGTGGGACCTCTCAGGAATCAAAGCAGTCACCTCTTGTGGAGCCACAGGAGATGGGCAAGGTCCCCAATGTGTATTTCTCCTTTGTATTTACCGAGGAGAAAGACAGAAGGACGGAGGAAATTGGAGCAGTCACTGGAAGTGTCTTGAGAGCAGTCAGGGTTACTGTCGAAGAAGTTCTGAAGGTACTGTCATGTTTGAAGGTGGACAAATCTCCAGGGCCTGATCGGATATATTCGAGCTCATTGCGGGAAACTATAATGGAAATTGTGGAAGCTCGGGTTGAAATTTAAGAGTCGTCCTTAAATACAGGAGAGGTGCAGGAAGACTGGAGGGTGGCAAATATTGTGCCTCTTTTCAAGAGGGCTGCAGGGAAAATGCTGCGAACTATTGGCCAGTGAGTTTAACATCTGTAGTTGGAAAGTTACTGAAGAGTATTCTGAGGGATAGGTTATACAGGCATTTGGATGGGCAAGGGCTGATTAAGGATAGTCAGCATGGTTTTGTACTTGGAAGGTTGTGTCTCACAAATCTGATTGATATTTTTGAAGACATGACGAAAATGGTTGATGAGGGCAGAGCTGGAGACGTTGTGTACATGGACGTTGTGTAAGGCATTCGACAATGTTCCACATGGTAGGCTGCTCTGGAAGGTTAGATTGCATAGGATCCAAGGAGAATGGATAGCAAATTGGCTCCATGGAAGGAAGCAGAGGGTGATGGTGGAAGGTTGCTTCTCAGACTGGAGGCCTGTGACTAGTGGTGTGCCTCAGGGTTTGGTGCTGGGCCTGTTATTGTTTGTCATCTACATCAATGATTTGGATGATAATATACAGGGCAAGATTAGCAAGTTTGCTGATGATACAAAAGTTAGTGGTTTTGCAGATAATGAAGGTGGTTGTGAACAATTGCAGCAGGATCTGGATCGATTGGCCACGTGGGCTAAGGAATGGTTGATACAGAAATGTTTGAGGTGTTGTATTTTGGGACGTCGAACAAGGGCAGGACCTACACAATAAATGCTAGGCCTCTGGGTAGCGTTGAAGAGCAGAGGGATCTAGGAGTACAGGTGCATGGTTCCTTGAAGGTCGAGTTGCAGGTAGGTAAGGTGGTCAAAAAGGCTTTCAGCACTTTGGCCTTCATCAGTCGGAGTATTGAGTATAGAAGTTGGGAGGTCATGGTGCAGTTGTATAAGACGTTGGTGAGATATTGTTGGTGAGACGTTGGTGGAAAGATATTGTGAAAAAGATGGGACTATCCCATCGTTTAAGAAACAGTTAGACAGGTACATGGATAGGACAGGTTTGGAGGGAAATGGACAAAGCGCAGGCAAGTGGGACGAGTGTAGCTGGGACATTGTTGGCAGTTTTGGCGTTGGGCCGAAAGGGCCTGTTTCCACACTGTATCACTATGACTATGAAACTGATGCCACTTTCCCAGATGATGGTTCATAAAGATAGTATGTTAATGGGAAATAGGCCAAGCTTTGATACAAGAAAAGCAAATGGTAATTATACTCTGACTATGATTCTCTACAGGTGTTGGAGAGAAGCTATTATTGGCTAGTTTATAGCTATGACTGAACAAATAAAACTGACATTTCAGCTATATAAATTATGGTGGGGAAAGATTTAGGAGAATGGTATAATCAAACGTGTCAAGAGTTTTAAAGATATTGAAAAGGACGAGGAAGGGTCACAATGTTCATTTCTGGCTTAGTAAGAGCCATTTTAAAGCAGAAAGAAGCAATACCAAAGGAAAGAAGACAAACTGTTTAACAATAAAATCAGAAGCCAAAACTGCAGATACTGGAAACCTGAAATAAAAGTTGGAGACATCACTGTGTCAGGGAACGTAAGTGGTAAATAAATAAAATTTATGATTTAGTGTCTTTTCACAAGACAAATTCTGTTTCAGCATCCACAGGTGCTACATCGGGAGTGCTTTCAGCATTTACAGATTTTAGTCAGAAAGGAAAGTTCGATAAGCTGCAGTTTCATGGGGGAAAGGTTAAGGGTGCAGGAGATGAGGGAAGACTCAAGTGAAATTAATGGCAGATGCAGGTTCTAGGCTTGGATAAAAGGATCGACTGGCTTGATACACTGAGGGCGGGTGGAGGGTCAGTAGCAACTGGATGATCCCAAAATCTATGAGTTCCTTGTATTTGTTGAGAGAGGTGAGGGATCAAGAAACAGGTTGAAGATAATGATTTGCAGTGCAGAAAAGAATCCGGAGATTTCCTTGCTATCCAGGAGCATTTTGGAATAAGGTGGAGTTTGGCAGAGAGCAGCAGGCTTATAATGCTTTATGCGGCCCAGCCAGATCTGGCAATTGACTAAAAACATTATTCCCCACGGCTAAAACAACCTCAAAGTGGAATACCCAAGTAGTTATGAGAAAGGAAAACATATTACCTGCCGAACAACAGTTTTCACATCACCAAGTAAGGCAGCAACAGGCATCACATTATTTCCCAATTCTTCAGCACAAATATCTATCTAAAAGCAAAAACTGATTAATTTCTAAGGATTAATCATAATGTGTAACTTATATTTAAAATACATTAGGGAAATCTGAAATAATACTAAGATGGGAGGGAAAAATAACAAGTCCTAAAAATCTAAAAAACTGCTTGAAATATATACACCAGGTCAATAAATATCTGAAAGAATCAAAAGCAATAAATATTTTATGTGATGGATTACACTTTTGAAAATTAGGCTTTTATTTCTCTCGGGAATTGCATTGCACTTTCAACATTTTTTTGCTTTCAGTTAAAATAGCAATATCACCCGCTGATTCATAATCCCCTAGTTACACGCATGGTAACATCCCAACATCAAGTTTCAGTTTGGCGGGGGGTGTGGAAGTCAGACTTGTGAACAAGGTCAGATACAAAGCATTATATAAAGCTGCTGGAAACTGTAATGTTTATTTTCCAATTCTTTTGCCCCACGATAAATAAGGTATTATGGTTAACTTCGTCTCATACCTTTGTTTTTAATAACCAATTTTAGCTTTCGCAGTTCCCATCTCTTCTAATTGGACTTATTTTGGTATCAGAACTGCTTTGAGGCATATGATGACATAAACTGTACATCCTATAATGCCAAGCAATCTCTTTATCCACAAACATTCAGTAAATTAGGTTTCTCCTCAATGTGGTGCACACTGTAGCAGCTCAGTCATAATTTTGGCTGCCCCGTGGTGCATTACCAGTTGCCTGGTCTTTTAACCATGATAGGGAAAAGAAGCTCCAATTAGCTTTCTCTCTCTGGCAGCCCCATTGCTCACTATATATAAAATAACAGAGTTTCTCCGGTTCATCAGCAATCTAGCTGAACTAAATGAGAGGATTTTAATAGGAAATGGAATCCATGCTTGGAGGTACAAAGGTGAGCTATGAACTATCGTGCTTGAGGCCCAGAGATGGTATTTCAGTCATAGTTACAGAGGCCGACGTCAGAAGATCCTTCAGACGGGTGAACTCTCAGAAAGCGCATGGACCTGATGGTATACCCGGTCGTGTTCTAAAAACCTGTGCGGACCAACTGGCTGGAGTTTTTACGGACATTTTCAACCTCTCACTTCTGAGATCTGAGGTTCCCACCTGCTTTAAAAGGGCATCAATAATACCGGTGCCCAAGAAGAGCAAGGTGACGTGCCTCAATGACTATCGACCAGTGGCACTAACGTCTGTGGTGATGAAGTGCTTTAAGAGGTTAATTATGGCGAATATCAACTCCTACCTCGACAAGAACCTCGACCCACAGCAGTTCGCTTACCGCCACAACAGGTCAACAGTGGATGCGATCTTACTGGCTCTCCACTCTGCTCTGGACCACTTGGACAACAAAAACTAATATGTCAGGCTGTTATTCATAGACTACAGCTCGGCGTTTAATACCATCATCCTCTCAAAGCTGGTTACTAAGCTCTCAGATCTGGGTCTCTGCGCATCCCTCTGCAATTGGATCCTCGACTTCCTCATCCACAGACCACAGTCTGTCCGTATTGGTGGAAATGTGTCATCCTCGTTAACAATCAGCATGCTCAGCCCCCTGCTGTACTCACTCTATACTCATGACTGCGTAGCCGGACATAGTGCGAGCTCCATCATCAATTTCGCCGACGACACCACTGTTGTGGGATGAATCACCGATGGTGACGAGTCAGAGTATAGAAGTGAAATCGACCAATTGACCAAATGGTGCCAGCACAACAAACTGGCTCTCAACACCAGCAAAACCAAGGAACTGATTGTTGACTTTGGAAGGGGTAGGATAGGGACCCACAATCCCGCTTATATCAATGGGACGATGGGACACATGACAATAAAACTCTCTTGACTCTTGAGATATTTTAGTACTCTACTTTAGGGCCATTTCTATTAATGTGGATCAAATTCCCACACATCCTCACATTGGTCATCCGGCAGTTAGGAATCTGGCAAAGGACCCCACCCAGCGAGATGGAACTGGGAGGTTGGACAGTGATTTTGTCAAGGGGAAGATTTCATATATTCAAGGATTCATTATAGCCCCCGGGAGGGAAATTCCTCCACAATGGCACAGTGACAGCTTTTGATATTTTACTATATGAGCTTACTTGATGATCAACACTCAAGCAGCAGAAAACAAAGAATACATCACTCAGAAAGTGAAAATAAACTCTTAGAAATAATTACCGTAATAATGTAAATAAACATACTGGATGCAAATACAATAAAGATATACAGTTGATTGGAAAATAAAAGCAGCATTAACATTGACATTGACCAATTACTTCTGGTGCTTTTCAATTTTTCAGCATATAGCAGCTTAAATAAATCATGAGAATCTCTCAATACCTGTATGATTTTCACATCCGATCGAAACCGTGGTGGGAGGCCAAAATGCAACATCCAGTTTAATCTGGCTCCTAGCAGGAGAATCACATCTGCATTCAACAAGGCTCTGAGGAAGGTTCAGTAAAGAACTTCAGGTTGTAGACCAAATAATGATATCTTCCTTAATTATTATTATATTCTGGGAAAGAAAACAGGCAAGGAGAGAACCTTCTAGAGGGTCGCAACTCTGGAATCACAAAGATTTGACAAATGGGATCTCAGAGACTTTTGAGAGTCTAATCTTCATTTGATTTTTTTCCACTTAGAAGGATGACTGTTTTACTACCAGCATGATTTGGGAGTCACAAACTATTTCCAACATTTAACATGGGTCATGCTTCAGAAAAGGTTCAGAAGCACTGCAGTTATACGTTGGATGTGGTTTTCCTTTAAAGAATAGTCATCCTATGAGAAGCAAACAAACTGGCCGTACTCCAGTTTTTTTAAATGCTGAGTCAGTAAGTGAAGTATGAATTACATTTCCCAACACAACCTGATCCAGATTTATGAAAGAAAAAAAAAGCCATCACAAAATGACAGTCTGAGGCAGCAATCACTTCCATCTAATAAATTAGATCATTTCTTTCTTATAAATAAAATATAGATTGGGAAACAATTAAAATAAATTATACACAAGATTTATTATAGACACATTTACCCTAGAATGGATCTGGGGATGTGGAATTTCAGATACAAGGTTTGACTGGAGAAGCTATACTTCTTCTATTGCAAAGAAGGTTCGAGAAGATTTAATCGAGGTGTACAAGATCTGAGTGGTTTAAACAATGTAAAGAGAGTGAAAATGTTCCCATTAGTGTACAGTTCAATGACCAGGGAGATGGATTCAACAAACAATCTGCTGGAGGAACTCAGCAGGTTGAGCAGCATCGGGGGGGGGGGGGGGGGGGGGGGGGGGGAGTAATTGAAGATATTTTGTCAAAATCCTCCATCATGACAGAGAGAAGGGAGATAGCCAGTATAAAGAGAATGGATGTGGTGAGACAGGAGTCAATGGTGACTGGTGGGCCGATGGCCAAATTAAGCCAGGTGGAGGAGGGAGGGGAGATAGAGGCTGGTGGGTGATAGATGTAGATAGACAATGGAAAAAAGTTAAATGGAGGTGGGGAGAGGAGGGAAGAGGGAGTGCGCAGCCGTCTGCTGAAGGGAGATAAGCAAGAACACAAAGGCTGCCATGGATTTTAAATATTAGCCAAAGCATTACTTTATTTATTGCTTAGGTCTGGAATTCATTGCCCATAGGGATAGTGGCAACAGAATCACTGAAGGATTTTAATAAGGAAAAGGATGGGCACCAGAAAGAAGCAGAGGAAGTGGAATGAGGGAATTACTCAAGCTGAAGTCAGAGACTTGCTGTTAATGGTTGCAGTTAAATTTAACATGCTTGGACAAAACAATTCCAATGTTTCCAGATGAATAATATACAAAAAGACATGATGTGCCACAATAATCATTTAGAAACACAAAATGACCCTTGGGTAGATAACCTTATTTAAAATGCAATTGCACTATCAGAATCTTATAAATGTTGAAGAATTTAATCTAAATTGTCTTTCTAAATAGAAACTGTGCCGACAATTGCTAACATCAGGAGGATGGTTTGGAGGGACTGAACTGAGCTCAGCTACATAAAGCAACTAATTTAACATGGATTCAATAGTGGGACAAAAGATGAACTATGATTTGCTGCTGAAAGTACGAATCATTCAAAATCAATTGGCGCACATGGTCAGATCAGTAAATCCTATACAGCAACAGTCGACCCCTTAGTGGCCCAATATATTGCATGATGTGGCACAGAATATAAACACTCCAGGTCTGTTCAGAATGAGTTAGTGATGAGAATATACAATTACCCTCACTACCTCTGGCCATGGAGGGATCAGAAACCTGGACCAGGACATGAATCTTGATTCGTTGACAGCCACAGAGATCAAGAGCAGTCTCGGAATCAAGTTCTGCATTGGCATCTGTCATTCAAGCACACCCAAGTGATCATTCAAACTAGAATCAACTGTAAGTGCTGAAAAATTTTGTCTTTTCAAATATCCTTGGAATCACCACAGTCCATCTTTAGAATTTGCAATGTTACTCAAAGGATGAACAAATCTTCATGATGATATGGTTTGGGTAATGTTTTGCCCAAGCTGCAGATCAAGTCATATTACTGGGTATATCATAGAAACATAGAAACATAGAAATTAGGTGCAGGAGTAGGCCATTCGGCCCTTCGAGCCTGCACCGCCATTCAATATGATCATGGCTGATCATCCAACTCAGTATCCCGTACCTGCCTTCTCTCCATACCCTCTGATCCCCTTAGCCACAAGGGCCACATCTAACTCCCTCTTAAATATAGCCAATGAACTGGCCTCGACTACCCTCTGTGGCAGGGAGTTCCAGAGATTCACCACTCTCTGTGTGAAAAAGTTCTTCTCATCTCGGTTTTAAAGGATTTCCCCCTTATCCTTAAGCTGTGACCCCTCGTCCTGGACTTCCCCAACATCGGGAGCAATCTTCCTGCATCTAGCCTGTCCAACCCCTTAAGAATTTTGTAAGTTTCTATAAGATCCCCTCTCAATCTCCTAAATTCTAGAGAGTATAAACCAAGTCTATCCAGTCTTTCTTCATAAGACAGTCCTGACATCCCAGGAATCAGTCTGGTGAACCTTCTCTGCACTCCCTCTATGGCAATAATGTCCTTCCTCAGATTTGGAGACCAAAACTGTACGCAATACTCCAGGTGTGGTCTCACCAAGACCCTGTACAACTGCAGTAGAACCTCCCTGCTCCTATACTCAAATCCTTTTGCTATGAAAGCTAACATACCATTCGCTTTCTTCACTGCCTGCTGCACCTGCATGCCCACTTTCAATGACTGGTGTACCATGACACCCAGGTCTTGCTGCATCTCCCCTTTTCCTAGTCGGCCACCATTTAGATAATAGTCTGCTTTCCCGTTTTTGCCACCAAAATGGATAACCTCACATTTATCCACATTATACTGCATCTGCCAAACATTTGCCCACTCACCCAGCCTATCCAAGTCACCTTGCAGTCTCCTAGCATCCTCCTCACAGCTAACACTGCCCCCCAGCTTAGTGTCATCCGCAAACTTGGAGATATTGCCTTCAATTCCCTCATCCAGATCATTAATATATATTGTAAATAGCTGGGGTCCCAGCACTGAGCCTTGCGGTACCCCACTAGTCACTGCCTGCCATTGTGAGAAGGACCCGTTTACTCCTACTCTTTGCTTCCTGTTTGCCAGCCAGTTCTCTATCCACATCAATACTGAACCCCCAATGCCGTGTGCTTTAAGTTTGTAAACTAATCTCTTATGTGGGACCTTGTCGAAAGCCTTCTGGAAGTCCAGATACACCACATCCACTGGTTCTCCCCTATCCACGCTACTAGTTACATCCTCGAAAAATTCTATAAGATTCGTCAGACATGATTTACCTTTTGTAAATCCATGCTGACTTTGTCCAATGATTTCACCACTTTCCAAATGTGCTGCTATCCCATCTTTAATAACTGACTCTAGCAGTTTCCCCACTACCGATGTTAGACTAATTGGTCTGTAATTCCCCGTTTTCTCTCTCCCTCCCTTCTTAAAAAGTGGGGTTACGTTTGCTACCCGCCAATCCTCAGGAACTACTCCAGAATCTAAAGAGTTTTGAAAGATTATTACTAATGCATCCACTATTTCTGGAGCTACTTCCTTAAGTACTCTGGGATGCAGCCTATCTGGCCCTGCTTCTGTCCTGAATCATATCCGTGCTTCATGATTCCTTTGCTGTTCGATAAGATTATGACTGATCTTTTACCTCAGTCTCATGATCTGGCATTACATCTCGGTCCTGAATATATTCATCAACTGAGACTCAACACCCCTCTTCAGTACAGAATTCCACAGATTCACCTCCCTTTTGTTGGAGACTTTTCTTCGCGTTTAAACTTTAGAGATGTACATCATCTCAATCCTCCTCGATAACCATCAGCACAGCAGCAATGCAAGGCTGCGCGCTCAGCCCCCTGCTCTACTCTACTGTACTGCTCTAATGATGAAAGCATTTCATCGAGATGCATCACAGCATAGTTTGGGAACAGCTCCATCCAAGACCCCAAAAACTGCAAAGAATAGTGGACGCAGCCCAGACTATCACACAATGTCTCTTCCATTGACTCCACCTACACTTCATGCTGCCACGACAAGGCCACCAGCATAATCAAGACAAAGTCTCACCCCGGCCACTCCCTCTTTTCCCCTCTCCCATCAGGCTAGAGGCACAGAAGTGTGAAAACACATACTTTCAGATTCAGGGACAGTTTCTTCCCAGCAGTTTTTCGGCAACTGAAACATCCTATCAACAACTAGAGAGCAGTCCTGAGTCCATCTATCTCATTGGAGACTGGATCATATTTAATCAGACTTTATAGGACTTTTCTTGCACTAAACGTTATTCCATTTATCCTATATCTGCACACTGTGAACGGCTCGATTGTTATCATGCATGGCAGATGAAGTTTAATGCGGATAAATGTGAGGTTATCCACTTTGGTAGCAAAAACAGGAAGGCAGATTACTATCTAAATGGCGTCAAGTTGGGAAAAGGGGAAGTACAACGGGATCTGGGGGGTCCTTGTACATCAGTCTATGAAAGTAAGCATGCAAGTACAGCAGGCAGTGAAGAAAGCGAATGGCATGTTGGCCTTTATAACATGAGGAATCGAATATAGGAGCAAAGAGGTCCTTCTGCAGTTGTACAGAGCCCTAGTGAGACCACACCTGGAGTATTGTGTGCAGTTTTGGTCCCCTAATTTGAGGATGGACATTCTTGCTATTGAGGGAGTGCAGCGTAGGTTTACAAGGTTAATTCCCGGGATGGCGGGACTGTCATATGCTGAGAGAATGGAGCAGCTGGGCTTGTGCACCCTGGAGTTTAGAAGGATGAGATGATATCTCATTGAAACATATAAGATTGTTAAGGGTTTGGACAAGCTAGAGGCAGGAAACATGTTCCTAATGTTGGGGGAGTCCAGAACCAGGGGCCACAGTTTAAGAATAAGGAGTAAGCCATTTAGAACGGAGACAAGGAAACACTTTTTTCTCACAGAGAGTGGTGAGTCTGTGGAATTCTCTGCCTCAGAGGGCGGTGGAGGCAGGTTATCTGAATGCTTTCAAGAGAGAGCTAGATAGGGCTCTTAAAAATAGCGGAGTCAGGGGATATGAGGAGAAGGCAGGAACGGGGTACTGTTTGGGGATGATCAGCCATGATCACATTGAATGGCGGTGCTGGCTCGAAGGGCGAAATGGCCTACTCCTGCACCTATTATCTATTGTCAGTCTTTCCGCTGACTGGATAGAACACAACAAAACTCTTTTCACTATACCTTGGTACACATGATACTAAACTAAACTACTCACTCTATAGCTATGACTGTGTAGCCGGACAGTTCGAACTCCATCTTTAACTTCGCTGAAGACACCACCATTGTTGGACAAATTACAGTTAATGATGAGTTAGAGTATAGGAGGAAAAAGACAAATCTAATTGAATGGTGCCAGAACTGCAATCTTGCTCTCATTGGTAGCAAGATCTGGTTGATGACATTAGAAGTGGAAAGCCAAGGATCCACAAACCTGTCTTCATTGACACGTTGCCATTGGAGAGAATCAATAACTTCAAGTTTTTGGGTGTGTACATCTCTGAAGATCTCTCCTGGGTTTAACACACTGATGTAAACATAAGGAAAGCCCATCAACACGTTCCCTTCCTTAGAAGATTAAGAAGATTCAGTATGTCAATGAATATGTTCTTGAATCTCCACTGTTTAGTTTAGTTTAGTTACTTTCTGAGTTATTCCAGCACTTTGTGCCTATCTGCAGTATAAACCAGCATCTGCAGTTTCTTTCTACACATTAGGACCTTAATTTATGGGCCAGTCTTATCCACATCTAAGTGTGTTGTTGGATTTGGGAAGTTCAAATGCAAAATCATAGTACACAATATATCAGGTTAGTTTATAGTCAAGTGTACCGAGGTAGAGTTAAAAGCTTTTGTGGCATGCTAACCAGTCAGCAGAAGGACAATACATGATTACAATTGATCCATTTACAGTGTATAGAGACAGGAACTTTAAAAGCATTGGTGTTCAGAGGGATTTTGGAATGCAAGTCCATCGCTCCCTGAAAATGGCAACACACGTGGAGCGGGTAATAAAGAGAGCATATAACACATTTGCCTTCATCAGTTGAAACATTGAGCATAAATGTTGGGAGGTCTTGTGGCAGCTGTTGATAAATTTCCGTAGGGTAGAATGCTCTGGAAGGTTAGATCATGTGGGATGCAGGGAGAGCTAGCTAACTGGATACAGAACTGGCTTCACGATAAAAAGCAGAGGGTAATGGTGGAAGGGTGTTTTTCAGACTGGAAGCCTGTGACAAGTGGTGTACCTCAGGAAAGAAGTGGACGGCTAAGAATGCGACACAGCAGGCAAAATCTGCTCTCCACCAAGGCGACATGGTAGGGCAAATCCAACACGGAAGAAGTGGCTTGGGGCTTGGCGGAAAGCAACCTTGCTGGAACATGGCATCATCACTGGAGCGCCGGAAGTTGGTCGCGGCCGAAGTCCGCCGACAGGAGGAGTTGAGTAGGTGTGCCAAGGCTGTGTTGCAAGCTAAACAGGGCCAGTGGATGAGATGGGAGAGTGTGGAAAAGAGGAAGATCAGCTGGAAGGACATGTGGGAGATGGAGGCGAGCAGGATATGTTTCCTCATTCGGGCAACCTATGATGTCCTTCCTAGCCCAACCAATGTCTGGGCGAAGATCCATCATGCCCCGTGTTCAACACCAGCCACACTTAGGCACATCCTCACTGGGTGTAAAGTAAGCCTCTCCCAAGGATGGTACACCTGGAGACATAATCAAGTGCTCAAATGCCTGGCAGCGACTCTGGAAAGCAGGAGAACAACCAACAATGCCCTGCCGCCCAGGGTGCTTGAGAGAGGGGAAACAGGGACCTCGCATTGATAAGTACTTCCTGAGAAGTCAATCAAGTCAGTCGAATGAAGTCCAGCGACTGGAGTCTCACCAAAGTTCGCAGGGCATCAGCCCCCCTGATGAAGGAAACTCAAGCACAGTTACGCAGGCAGAGGAAGATATGGAGCCCATCCAGCCAAGAAAACCAGCCATGGAGAAAAAGATCAGCGGAAGCAAACCTCACGTGAAATGGCCTGGAACCTCGGAGAAGAAAGAATGGGAGACCATAAATGCAGACCTGACCAGTATCTTACAGGGTGTAAGGGGTACAGTTGAAAGAAAGCTTGACAAGATGGGGACATCATCTATGGCTAAGGAGTAAATTGATATTTGTCACTTTGGACTTTTAACATCTTGTCATGTGTATTTGTAAATATTGGTCACCCTGCTATAGGAAAGATGTCAAGAAGCTGGAAAGAGTTCAGAGAAGATTTACAAGGATGTTGTCAGGACTTGAGGGACTGGGCTATAGGAAGATAAGGGATAAGATATGCATTCATTTAGATGGGCAAGGCTAAGTAGGGATAGTCTTCATGGTTTGGTATGTGGGAGAATGTGTCGCACGAACGATTTTGAAGATGTGACCAAAAAGATTGATGAGGGCAGAGCTTGTATAGATATTGTATACAGGACTGTGGAGTCGGAGCAATTTTGGTGCTGCTGGAGTCGGAGTCAGTAAAAAAGTCCCGACTCCGACCTCAACATAAATTTCAGAGACTACGTAAATCGGAAAAAAAATCCCACTTTTTAAACATACTGCACACTCTATTTCCACCCGAGAGAATGAAAACTCACATCGGTGCTGCCATCTGGCGGCAAAACAACGAACAACAAAACGCAAACAAATGCCATCACCAGCTGATTTCCCTCCACCTGCTACTGAGTGAACATGTCTGGATAATTTCTGAATTCAAAAGATAAATTTAGTCACTAATTTATGGGGAAATATACTATAAATGAATACAGATTACGGATCTTCATGATTTACTACAAAATAAATCGTCAGTGGTGATTAATTCCTTCTCAACAGAAGTAAACACTAGTCTTGGAAAATCGTCAAAGAATTTGGTAATTTTTCATCAATACAAACTATAATTTCTACTATCAGTGGGATGTTTGACACAATATTCTAGGTTAGAAGGTTAGTAAGGGGTTGTGTAATGAAGGAAAAAAAGGTTAGGGCTCATTTAGGCAAAAGTATAGTAAACACCGGCTAACCCCAACTAGCGTTCCTTTGACCCCCCCCCCCTTTAACTTAACCTAAACTAACGGGGGGGGGGGGGGGCTGCATCCCCTTGACCCCCCCTGATCCCTTAAAAGAAGTTTCCTCAAGTTAGTTAATTATTACCAATGAATAGACTACCAAAGTGAGTTAGTAAAGGTAAGTAAAGTATGTCAGTTCTTCCACCGGTATTTACTATACTTTAACCCCGTATTTTGTGATATATAAAATATGTTAATAATTCCATTTCAGGCACTATTCACTCACTAATGTCATTAATTATTTTATTTTTCAGGAAAAAAATTTGAGTTAATTAAAAATTTCCCAAGTTAGCAAGTTTGAAATCTAAAGCCCCTTTCTCAATGGCAAAGAAAACTCCAACCAGATCTGCTGTTTTTGAATATTTTACAATAACTACGGATGAAAAACATTTAGTGTGTCAGTGTATGATAGAAGATGATGATGGTGAAAGATTGTGTGAAACAAAACTCAATGTTTCTCTGGCTCTGATCAAAATGCTCCAACAAGAGCTTCAAATTTGGAGACATTTGCAGCGTTTCCAGCCTAACATTTTAGAAGTTGTAAACGAGAAAGATACAAGAAACAATAAAAAATCTTACAACTACATTAAAGTCAGCAAAAATACAAATCTCCTGAGGGACAACCTGGACAAGCATCACTTGCAAGGTTCATTGCTACAGACTACTAAACTGTAACAATGACCACAGAAATGTTTAAGAAACATCTTATCGAACTTGTTGTAAGAAATGGTGTAGTTATTTTCACAACCAAGTTTTCTCGGCCTAAATGGAGAAATGGCTAAGAAACTAGGAGTTTTTCTGGCAAGGGAGAGTATCAGAAAACATACTTGAAGAAGTCAAGAATGGAAAGAAAAAGCTTTGAAAAACTCTTAAGGAGTGGTTCACGTTCATTAAAATGGATGCCACCACTCGTTAACTATTTTGCCATTAATGCTAGATTTGTTGATGAAAGCAAAATAGAAACTTGGACATTAGGAGTAAAGGACACCATGGCACATCATGAGAGCACATCATGAGAATTACTCAAGCTGAAGTCAGAGACTTGCTGTTAATGGTGATCTAAATTTAACATGCATGGACAAAACAATTCCAATGAGAGCATTTATCTCCACAACTTAGTGGAAGAAATGTTGAAAGATTTTGAAACTAAGAAAGACCAGATTCTATGCATCATCACTGATAATGCTTCAAATATGCAAAGCACAATAGAAAAGATGAATAAAGTTGAAGAAGAACAAGTCACTACTGAAAGGGAGATCTCTGATGCAGATTCTGAAACTGAAACAGCAGAATAGCAATAAGAGATTAAATGAAAGAACGCCATGCAGCTACTCTGATATGTAAGGGGAGGCAAGTAGGGGATGCTATCCTCCAGAGACGTGCAGGAAAGGGAGCTATTTTGGACCAAACAACTCGCTGGGGCAGCACATATATGATGGTTAAGCGTTTGGTTGACCTAAAAGCTTTTCTAGACGACATTGATAATCCCAGTGTCTTACTGACTAAAAGTCAATGAAGGTTGGTATCACAATTAGAAGCTTTGCTTGCTCACCCTTATGCAGTCACCAAAAAGCTGCAAGCAGAGGATTTAACTCCTCGTACATTCCTATGGGAGTGGAAAAAAATAATATTTCACCTATCCAAAGCTGGAGGATTAATTGCTGAAGGAATTGTATCGTCAATGAAGAAAAGAGAGGGTCTGCAACTTGAAAATCAGATCTTGTTAGCTGCTGTCTACGTAGATCCAATGAACTGAATCTTGTTGAGCGAAGATCAAATTGCGAAAGCAAAAGAGGCCCTCTGTGATGTTGCAGCTCAGATAAAAGGGCTACTATCTGAAAAGTCAGAACCACAAAATGAAGATGGGAGTACCAAATCCTTCTCATCCTCTTCAAATTTTGGTCAGATTTTGCAAAATATTTAGATAAAATTGAACAGTCGAGAGCAAAGCGTTCCCGTTTAAATGTGCGAAGGCTGCCTTATGATGTTAAACTAATGGAATTTAAGCAAGATTTTATTGGTGGTTTAAAAGTAGGGAAATATGATCGCTCATCTAAATTTACAGTATAAGAAGTCATTCCTGCTTATCCAGAAATAGTAACATTTGCAGCTATGATAGTAACAGCCATACCACCCACTCAGGTCAGCGTGGAGAGATTGTTCTCTGCACTGAAAATAATTAAATCAGATTTAAGGTCTTCAATGAAAGAGGATCTGGCAGAAGCAATTCTGTTCCTAAGGACAAGTTATTAATAAATTTTAGGTATGTTCTTTGGTAGCAAACGTAACTACCTATGCATTTAGTTTTAATTTCTATTCTTTTAATCAGTCAATGAAAGTAAGCTTGCAGGTACAGCTGGCAGTAAAGAAAGTGAATGGCATGTTGGCCTTCATAACAAGAGGAATTGAGTATAGGAGCAAAGGGGTCCTTCTGCAGTTGTACAAGGGCCCTAGTGAGCCCACACCTGGAGTATGTTGTGCAGTTTTGGGGGTCTCCAAATTCGAGGAAGGACATTCTTGATATTGAGGGAGTGCAGCGTAGGTTCTCAAGGTTAATTCCCGGGATGGCGGAACTGTCATATGCTGAGCGGCTGGGCTTGTATACTCTGGAATTTAGAAGGATGAGAGGGCATTTTATTGAAAGATAATTATATAAGATTAAGGGTTTGGACACACTAGAGGCAGGAAACATGTTCCCGATGTTGGGGGAGTCCAGAACCAGTGGACACAGTTTAAGAATAAGGGGTAAACCATTTAGAACAGAGATGAGGAAACACTTTTTCTCACAGAGAGTTGTGAGTCTGTGGAATTATCTGCCTCAGAGGGCGATGGAGGCTGGTTCTCTGGAAAGTTTCAAGAGAGAGCTAGATAGGGCTTTTGAA
The DNA here is from genome assembly GCF_010909765.2 of Amblyraja radiata. Taxonomy (NCBI): domain Eukaryota; kingdom Metazoa; phylum Chordata; class Chondrichthyes; order Rajiformes; family Rajidae; genus Amblyraja; species Amblyraja radiata. Next base: position 95,866,493 of record NC_045957.1, read on the forward strand.
GATAACGTAGTCAGCAGATATGGGGAGAAGGCAGGAACGGGGTACTGACTGTGGATGATCAGCCATGATCACATAGAATGGCGGTACTGGCTTGATGGGACGTATGGCCTACTCCTGCACCTATTGTCTATTGCACTTGAGAATTTTTTTTGGTCATAATTTTGCCATTTAGCTCATGCCTGTGGCCTTCGTTTAATAAATTTAGGAGTAAAGCTTTTATAATTTTTATTTAATTCAATGGAATTTTAATTTTGTCACAGGCCTATATGTAATTTTTTATTCTTTTAGTATAATGAATTATGGTTTTTTTTCAAGAATAAACAATAAAAAACCCACAATAGCACAACTACAACCATTAGACTCAAAACTTTAAGGACATGGGTTTAAAAGGTAGCCTGATGCTTGAACTCAGGATTAGATGAAAAGTTATACTTTATAATTTACGAACCTATCTCCAACGATGTATTATTAGTAAATTATTCCATTCTTCTTTATCATGCCTTTTGTTTTGTTTTTTCTTTCTCTCTTACTCTCTATCTATATTAAAAAAAAACTAGAAAAGATAGCCTGATGATTCATGTAGTTCTTATGAAATGCCATCTTGTGTAATGTCATCATAGCAGATTTTGAATTATTATACCTAGGGATCGGAGTCGGAGTTGGAGTTGGAGTCGGATACACAAGAAATCAAAGAGTCAGTGTCGGGTGTTTTGGGTATCGACTCCGCAGCCCTGGTTGTATATATGGACTTCAAGCAAAGCATTTGACAAGGTTCCACATGGTAGGCTGCTCCGGAAGGTTAGATCACATGGGATCCAAGGACAGATAGCTGAATAGATAGAAAGTTGGGTTCATGGAAGGAAGGGGACAGGAGGCCTGTGACTAGTGGTGTGCAGGGTTCTACTGGGCTGTAGTGCTGACGGTGGTTCAGCACTACAACTCCCCCTCCCATTCCGAATCCGACCTTTCTGTGTGCTGGGCCCATTACTGTTCGTCACCTGGTTTGGATGAGAACGTACATGGCAAGATTTGCAAGTTTGCAGATGATACAAAAGTGGGTGATATTGCTGATAGTGAAGATGGATGTCAAAAATTGCAGTAGGATCTTGATCGGTTGGTCAGATGAGGTTTGGAATGGTTGATGGAATTTAATACAGAGAAATGTGAAGAATTGCACAGTGAATGGTCGGGCAGTGCGGAGTGTTGTAGAGCAGACGGATCTAGGAGTGCAGTTACATATTTCTTTGAAGGTGGAATCACAGGTAGATAGGGTGGTCAAAAAGGCTTTTAGCACATTGGTTTTCATCGATCAGAGTATTGTGTACAAGTGTTGGGAGATCATGTTACAGTTATATAGGACGTTGGTGAGGCCGCATTTAGAGTATTGCGTTCAGTTCTGGGCACTATGTTACAGGAAAGATGTTGTCAAGTTGGAAAAGGTACAGAGAAGATTTACGAGGATGTTGCCAGAAGGTCTGAGCTATAGGGAGAGGTTGAGCAGGCTGGGACTCCTTGAAGCACAGGAGGATGAGGGAGGATCTTATAGAGATGTATAAAATCATGAGAGGGATAGATCAGGTAGACACACAGAGTCCCTTGCCCAGAGTAAGGGATTCAAGAACCAGAGGACATAGGTTTAAGGTGAAGGGAGAAAGATTTAATAAGAACTAGACCAAGTGGGACCCGTTGGGTCCCGTCCCCCAACGCATGGAGGGTGGGGTGGGGGGGGGGGGGGGGGGGAGGGGGAGGGAGGGGGAGGGGGGGTGGCGCTTGTGGCGTCACAGGGGAGGGCTGGTCCCCGGACGCAATATTTCACCACTCACCCATAGGTCCCAATACTCAATACTCCCTAGAGAGGGAGGGGTCGTAGAGAGAGGGGGAGGGGGGGTAGAGAGGGGGGGTAGAGAGGGAGGGGGGGTAGAGAGGGAGGGGATAGAGAGGGAGGGGGGTAGAGAGGGGGTGGTAGAGAGGGAGGGGGGGGTAGAGAGGGAGGGGGGTAGAGAAGGAGGGGAGTAGAGAGGGAGGGGGGTAGAGAGGGAGGGGAGTAGAGAGGGAGGTAGAGAGGGGGTGGTAGAGAGGGGGTGGTAGAGAGGGATGGGTGGCAGAGAGGGAGGGGGTAGAGTGGGAGGGGGTAGAGAGGGAGGGGGAGGGGGTAGAGACGGAGAGGGAGGGGGGTAGAGACTCTATCCCATCTCATTTCCCTCATCCTCCTCCCCTCACTCCCATTCCCTGCCCCAGGACCTACCCAGATGGTAGAGCAGCGCCAGGGCCTGGACAGCCTGAGAGCCCATTGTTATTGGTGCACTGTGAGAGGCATTGTGACATCATCACTCTCTGAGAAAGCGGTTTTGTTTTTTTTTGAAACGTTAGATCATGAATAACTTCGGAAATATAAGTCGGAATGCGACAGGAAGATGTTTATTGCTTCGATGGGAAACATCAGAGTAGAATATGTGAAATATGGAAGGCTGTGGCCTAGCGTTTGGAAGAATATAGGAAAGAACAGTGACATTGCCGGCACAAACAAAGAGTTTTAGTAATGATCTGAGGGGTAGCTTTTTCACATAAAAGGTGGTGGGTGTACGGAACGAGCTGCCGGAGGAAGTTGGTGAGGCAGGGACTATTTGCGATGTTTAAGAAACAATTAGACAGGTACATGGATAGAACAGATTTGGAGGGATATGGGCAAAACGTAGGAGGGTGGGACTCGTTTAGATGGGACATGTTGGTCAACAGGGGTCTCACTTAACATTTTTTCTCTGTTTCCAGCCAGGCAACCTAGGCAGCTTTTTAGGTTGCCAAATGACAGTTTAGGTGGTTATATAAGACGGCTTGCATGACCCGTGCGATAATGTGCTTGGACGAAATGCGTAGTTACCAGTTGGAATTATGCTCAATGAAGCATTCACATATTATTTCTGCTTCAAATAAAGTCATAAACTAAACATATTCACCAATCAAGACATGATATATACCACAATGACATGCAGCAAAATTACAATACAGTATCTCATCTCTTTTTACAAGTTGCAAAGAAAGCAATTTCTATTATTTCTTTCCACTTCCAAACAAAAATGTGGTTGGATTATTCAGCGTATGATCAACACCGGTGAGACCAAGCACAGGCTTGGCGATCGCTTCGGACAACACCTCCACTCAGTTCGCAATAACCAACCTGATCTCCCGGTGGCTCAGCACTTCAACTCCCCCTCCCATTCCGAATCCGACCTTTCTGTCCTGGACCTCCTCCATGGCCAGAGTGAGGCCCACCGTAAATTGGAGGAGCAGTACCTCATATTTCGCTTGGGCAGTTTACACCCCAGCGGTATGAACATTGACCTCCAATTTCTGGTAGTCCCTGCTTTCTCCTCCCCTTCCCAGCTTTCCCTCAGCCCACTGTCTCCGCCCCTTCCTTTCTTCTTCCCCCCCCCCCCCACCCTCACATCAGTCTGAAGAAGGGTCTTGACCCGAAACGTCGCCTATTTTCTTCGCTCCGTACATGCTGCCTCACCTGCTGAGTTTCTCCAGCAATTTTGTCTACTGATTCACACAAGTTCTGTTATCCCACTTTCCTCACCCTCTCCCTACATATTAGGGGCAATTTTACTGAGAGAAGTTAACCTACAAAGCCAATGCGTCTTTGGGATGTGGGAGGAAACCCACATGCTTGCAGGGAGAATGTGCAAATTCAACACAGACAGTGCCCGAGAACAGGACCGAACACAGATCTCTGGCGTGTGAGGCAGCAAGTCCACCAGCTGTGCCACTATATTTTATTTTCCAACACACAAAATATTATGCGTTGATAACTTTGGTTACTAAAAAAAAATAAACTATCCATTTTCAGTCTTAAATCTCTAAGTGACGCTATGTCCCCCTTTACAGCTACTGTATGTTTTAATTCAGTTCAAGGCTATGGGGCAGTACATTGGCTATGAAGTTGCTGCTTAAAAGTGCCAGAGACCCGGAATTGATCCGGAATATGGGTGCTGTCTGTATGGAGTTTGTTCCATTTCCCTTTGATCGCATGGGTTTTCTCCGGGTGCTCTTGGTTCCTTCCACATTCCAAAGATGTGCAGGAATATTTTTCAGACTCAACCCAAAATGTAAGCTAGGAGACTGCAAGGTGACTTGGATAGGCTGGGTGAGTGGGCAAATGTTTGGCAGATGCAGTATAATGTGTATAAATGTGAGGTTATCCATTTTGGTGGCAAAAACAGGAAAGCAGACTATTATCTAAATGGTGGCCGACTAGGAAAAGGGGAGATGCAGCGAGACCTGTGTGTCATGGTGCACCAGTCATTGAAAGTAGGCATGCAGGTGCAGCAGGCAGTGAAGAAAGCGAATGGTATGTTAGCTTTCATAGCAAAAGGATTTGAGTATAGGAGCAGGGAGGTTCTACTGCAGTTGTACAGGGTCTTGGTGAGACCACACCTGGAGTATTGCGTACAGTTTTGGTCTCCAAATTTGAGGAAGGACATTATTGCCCTAGAGGGAGTGCAGAGAAGGTTCACCAGACTGATTCCTGGGATGTCAGGACTGTCATATGAAGAAAGACTGGATAGACTTGGTTTATACTCTCTAGAATTTAGGAGATTGAGAGGGGATCTTATAGAAACTTATAAAATTCTTAAGGGGTTGGACAGGCTAGATGCAGGAAGATTGCTCCTGATGTTGGGGAAGTCCAGGACAAGGGGTCACAGCTTAAGGATAAGGGGGAAATCCTTTAAAACCGAGATGAGAAGAACTTTTTTCACACAGAGAGTGGTGAATCTCTGGAACTCTCTGCCACAGAGGGTAGTCGAGGCCAGTTCATTGGCTATATTTAAGAGGGAGTTAGATGTGGCCCTTGTGGCTAAGGGGATCAGAGGGTATGGAGAGAAGGCAGGTACGGGATACTGAGTTGGATGATCAGCCATGATCATATTGAATGGCGGTGCAGGCTCGAAGGGCCGAATGGCCTACTCCTGCACCTAATTTCTATGTTTCTATGTTTCTATGTAATATTTTCCTTTTGTCCAGAGATTCTGTCTGCACCTGTTCAGTTACTCCAGCTTTTTGTGTCTATCTTCAGTTTAAATCAGCATCTGCAGTTCCTTCATACATACGCAATACTATACGATAGAACTTTATTAATCCCAGGAGGGAAATTGTGTGTGTGTGTGGGTATATATATTACAAACACACACACACACAAACACACACACACATATTAGTTATATATTCATATATATACAATGATTTATTTTCTCGTTTATAACATTGTTTACAGAGTACTATGTTTACATATTCTGTTGTGCTGCTGCAAGTAAGGATTTCATTGTTCTAACTGGGACGTGAGGGAATAAAACACTCTTGACTTACGTCGCTGATGTGTGAGATAGAACTAGAGTACGGGTGATCGGTGGTCAGCGTGGACTCGGCGGGCCGAAGGGCCTGTTTCCACGCTGTATCTTTAAATTTAACTAAAAACACTAAAACCAGAGGAAATCTAAAGAAGGGTCTCTACCCGAAACGTCACCCAATTTCTTCTATCCAGAAATGCTGGCTGCTCCATGGAGTTCCCCCGCACAAATAAAGCATGAAATGGTCTTCACCCTGCCATAGTTAACCAACCAGACACAACAAAATTTAAGGTAGCTTTTTTTCCCCCAAGAACCCTTTTTTGCTTAAGTCCAAGTCAAGAGGCAAGAGAGTTTATTGTCAAGTGTCCCAGATAGGACAATTAAATTCTTGCTTGCTGCAGCACAACAGAATATGTAAACATAATACAGAACAGGAGATAAAAGTTCAGTGTCTATATACCATATACCATATATATACACAATAAATAAACAAAGTGCAATAGGCTGTTATTGTTCAGAGTTTGGAGTTTGGTGGTGGTGAGTCCACTCCAGTTTAAATTCCATTTGGAATATTTTTGGAGGACCAGGAAACCAAGAAGCAAGAGTTACTCCAGGGAGTTACTCCAGCTCCAGGGAGTGATTCTGCGTTGGTTTTCAGCGGTCGTGGCGAGGAGGCGACCGGACAGCAATGGCGGCCAGATCTCCCACAATACAAAGGGAGGGAGAAAGTGGCCAACGCCGACCAGCACATGCGCACAACCACGGCCAATGATGTGCTGGCTGTGGTTGTGTGCATGTGCAGTGGGAGGATGTGCAGGCCGTGGTAGTGCGCATGTGCAAGGCGGCCGGCCTTGCCGGCGGATGATGAGCGGGTAGAGAGCGGAGAACCGGCGGCCTGGACACGGATACGGGTGGCGAGCGGAGACGGAGAGTGACAGAGAGAGACATAGAGTGGGGAGCCCACTCAGAGTTGAACGATAGGTGTCCCGGGTGCTTGCCAAGCCGGGCAAGATGGCACGACTTTTAGGTTGCCCGGCGGGACTGTAGGTGGTCATTGGCACCCGGGCAACCGTTAATTACGTCAGTGTGGGCAAGTTGAGTCAAAGGGTTTGTTTCCACATTGTGTGACCCTATGACCACTGTACCGCCACTGGTCCTGGAGATATATTGCCTAATGGCTCCATTAATTTCACCAACACAATATTAAAGATAATTTTGGTAAAGACAGATTTGTTTAAAATATTTGTTTCATTTCTTTGCTATTTCCTTATTTCCCAATACAATTTGTCCTGTCTGTAACGAACCCATGTTAACAGTTGCAAAGGAAAGACACAAAGTGCTGGAGTAACTCAGCAGGTCAGGCAGAATCTCTGGGTAACATGGATAGGTTGAGACCCTTCTTCGGACTCCTTTCAGAATCTTAACCTTTACTAATCTTGCCTTCTTACAACAAAAACTCATATGTCAGGCTGTTATTCATTGATTACAGCTCGGCATTAAATACAATCATCCCCTCCAAGCTGGTTACCAAACTCGCAGATCTGGGTCTCTGTGCATCCCTCTGCAATTGGATCCTCGACTTCCTCATTCACAGACCACAGTCTGTTCGTATTGGTGGAAATGTGTCAGCCTCGATAACAATCAGCACGGGAGTACCCCAAGGCTGCGTGCTCAGCCCCCTGCTGTACTCACTCTATACTCATGACTGCGTAGCCGGTCATAGTGCGAACTCCATCATCAAGTTCGCTGACGACACCACTGTTGTGGGATGTATCACTGATGGGGACGCATCAGAGTATAGAAGTGAGATCGACCGACTGACAAAATGGTGCCAGAACAATAACCTGGCCCTAAAGACCAGCAAAACCAAGGACTGATTGTGGACTTTGGAAGGGGTAGGATGGGGATCCACAGTCCCGTTTATATCAACGGGTCGATGTTGAAGAGGGTCAAGAGCTTCAAATTCCTGGGCGTGCATATTTCTGAAGATCTCTCCTGGTCCGAGAACACTGATGCAATTATTAAGAAAGCACATCAGCGACTCTACTTCCTGAGAAGATTACGAGAGTCGGTATGTCAAGGAGGACTCTCTCTAACCTCTACAGGTATGCAGTAGAGAGCGTGCTGGCCGGTTGCATCATGGGCAACTTGAGCTCCCAGGAGCAGAAAAGACTACAAAAACTAGTAAACACTGCCCAGTCCATCATCGGCTCTGGCCTCCCTACCATCGAGGGGATCTATCATAGTCACTGCATCAAAAAGGTTGACAGCATCATCAAGGACCCACACCATCCTGGCCACACACTCATCTCCCCGCTACCTTTAGGTAGAAGGTACAGGAGTCTGAAGACTGCAACGTACAGGTTCAGAAATAGCTACTTCCGCACAGCCATCAGGCTATTAAACTCAACTGAAACAAATCTCTGAACATTAATAGACCATTATCTGTTTATTTGCAATTTATCTGATTATTTATTGGTGTGTGTATATATTTATATAATGGTATATGGACACACTGATATGTTCTGTATTCATGCCTACTATATTCTGTTGTGCTGAAGCAAAGCAATAATTTCATTGTCCTATCTGGGACACATGACAATAAACTCTCTTGACTCTTGACTTGTCTCCTTGCAATTAGTTTTTAATGGTTTCTGCAAGTATTCTAGCATTACAACTTCCTTTTCCAATCAATGTCTTGGCCCTCATTTTCTGCAATCAGATATGTTCCCAATCCTCTTGCTACTTTTTGTGGCAACATTTTAAACTTTTTCTTTAGAGGCAAGAACAGTTTTCATGTTTTGGTTTCTTTTCTCCTAAAAGGGTTATATATTTTGTCTAAACCCCATACAAAACATTGTTCACATCTTATTCACATCTTAATGCAAAGTAAATATCATAATCTACCAGAGGCAGTTCACACCTCATTCATTGAGGTTTTCTTTATTTAGATTTAAGGGAATTGTTTCAAATCGGACTAAATCACTTTCAATACTTATACGAAATTCAATCTAACTATGGTTCACATTTCCTTAAGGCCCCTTAACTTCCAGATCGTTAAATAACTCTTTCTTATTTCACAATACCAAATCTCACATAGCCTGTTCCCTCATGCGCAAAGCTAAAGTGAGTTATGTTTGTGCCTTAACGTTCAATGTTTGACAAACAGGGGAGGATATAATTAGATCAGATGAATTGCTATAGCCTTGACTTCAGGCAGTTAATCAAGAACTGTCATCTTCTCCATTAAATGACTATTAGGGAACATAGATGATTTTTTTTTAAAAGCTAATGCAAATACTCAGGAGGCTACACCATCTAGTCCTGATGATGGCTGTCTGTACACATATATCAATGTGAAAATCTACAGATTGTGATATGGTGAATAGTTACATCTTCAGTACTTAAAATGAGTTATTGCCAAGGAATATCAATGCACATAATTTTCAAAAGACAACCCTGACTGCATGAGCTGCCCTGCTAAAAAGTCCTTTTTGAAATGAAGTAATGATAATACTCTGGATGTGAGGATGCGTGTGAGTGCATGCATTGCACTTTGCTCAGTACAACAATGACCATTATCCTGACAAGTAGTGTTACCATACAAATATTACACTTTCCCTTATCAATGGCAACAATCAAATTTAAGGTTCTGATGTATTACAAATTCAAAATTACTTTGATGGCAACATAAAATAAAGCAACCAAAATGTTAAGATTAAAAACATTTTAACATTTATGAAAACTTCAGTTTACAGCAAAATCAGCCCAGGGTGCTTGACAGCAGATCAAAGTTTAATGTATAAAAATCCATTTTAGAAAATTCAAATATTGATATTTCAACAATAAATCGCAGGATTTTCTCTTCAAGAGTCCAAGATTCAAAATTCAAATGGCCTTACCAGGTAACTATTGTGAATATTATTACAGCAACTATTACGTATCAACAGCAAACACACGGAGGCGAATTATGGAATGGATATAGCCAGTACGAGGTCATTTAGCCACCTGGGTGAGTAAGTCAATTAGGTAGCAAATTGGCTTGAAGGTCGGAAATTTATATTATCAATTTGGATGTCAATGTACGTGGCACAGTTGGCAAGTTACAGGGTGACATTAACATTGGTGGTATGATGAACAGTGAAGGTGGTTATCTACAATTTTTATGGAATAATGATTAACCACGCCAATGGACCATGAAATGGCAGATATAGTTTAATTCAGATAAGTGCAGGGTGTTGCAGTTTAGTTTAGTTTAGTAATACAACGTGGAAACAGGCCCTTCGGCCCACTGAGTCCTCGCCAACCAACGATCACCCGTACGCTAATTCAATTAGACACACTAGGGACAATTTACAGAAGCCATCTAACCTACAAACATGCGCGACTTTGGAATGTGGGAAGAAATCGGAGCACCTGCAGAAAACCCATGTGGTTACAGGGAGAACATACAAATTCCATACAGACAGCACTTGTAGTCAGGATTGAACCTCGATCTCTGGCAACTCTACTGCTGCACCAGGGCAGGACTTACACGGTAAATGGTAGGGCCCTGGAACAAGCTGACGGAGGAAGTGATAGTGACAATTACGACATTTAAAAACACTTGGACAGAAAATGAGGGATAGGAAAGGCTTGGGGGGGATATGAACGATATGTAGGCAAGTGAGACCAGCTCTGTTGGAGAACTTAGATAGACACAAAAAGCTAGAGGAACTCAGTGGGTCAGGCAGCATCTCTGGAGAAAAGGAATAGGTGATGTTTCGGGTGGAGACTTTTCTTTAGATTGAGAGTTAAGGGAATGGGAAACAAGAGATATTGAAGGTAAATAGAGCAAATAAATGAAAGATATGCAAAAAGGAACGATGATCAAGGGAAGGTGGAACCCACAATGGTCCATGTTGGCTGTGAGGTGGATGATAACTATTTATACAAATGGTGGAACTCAACAGGACAACAGTAAAACTATTATGGCAATTAGGGTGGGGGAGGGACGGAGACAGTGGGTATGCAAGGGTTACTTGAAGTTAGAGAAATCAATATTCATAACAGGCCAAGTCAGACAACTTGGTCAGCATGGACGGGTTGAGCCGAAGTGCCTGTGCTCATGCTGTGTAACTGTGACAACTCAATGAGAAGTTTGAAGAATCGCTGAACCATGATGTTATTCTTAACATTAGTACTTTTGACTTTGTACAACAACAAACTATCTGCTACATTCCCGCCATCTGGCAAAGCTAACTGAGAAGCAAGCCTCGGGAGCAGCTGAAGTCTCCCTACTGTAATTCTGAAACATGGCAGAGGGAATCTGCAGACTCAAATTCACAGCCTCTACAAAAGATAGCATTAGTCTGGCATGCTTGATGTGGGCATATGGCAAGGGCATATGTTCAGTGAATGTGATATGAATGGATCAATTAAGGCTAAAGTAATTTAATGGCAATGAGCCTGTTAGCAACGGCAACAAGATGGCAAATATTAGTATAAAGTGTACAATTTGGATTAGACATTCTATGCACAGCAAATTGAACTGGCCTAAAATAGAGGTTTTATGCTTTGCGCAATGTTCAGAATGTGCCTCGAGTTGCTTTTGAAAGTCATAAACATATCAGCTTTCTTTCAGACACTGACCTGGATCTGGCTGCAGAGACACAGTGTGGATGGTCGTCAGGCACCACACCTTTCCCCATTGGAGTGGGCAGAAATGGCAACCCACAGACATCAACAAGCTTCCCAATACATTCCTCAGCATGAGAATAGGCTGCACCTTCAAGAAATTAAAGAAAATGTTGTATCCGTGAGCGAATGCTACCAATATAACAATTTGTACCAAAATTGGAGCTATGCAATTCTTCTGTGCTCTGGAAGGCTGCATTAGCTCACTGGTGCTGCAGATTATTTTTTTGTGCATCAAAAGCATTGGGCACAAATCATGGTTCACAGTAGATTGTAGACTTTATGCACAAAAACAGAATCTTTCCAGGACTCAGGAAGAGGTGGGGCTGGTTGCACGTTCAGGAGTTTCAAGGAATGAGAACATAGGATGAGAACCGTGAGAGGGTGTGAGAAGGGATGCTGGAGTTGGATAGGGAGCAATGATGGTGCCCAAATCGGACGATTCCCTGTGTGCTGGTCCCGGAAGCAGATCTGCAATCATTCATTACAATCGTTCCACTTTTTTAAACCTCTACTTCAACAGCATCATTTCTTACTCTAACTATGATCTGTACACTGAGAATGGCTCGATTGTAATCATGTAGTCTTTTCACTGCCTGGATAGAACGCAACAAAAAGCTTTTCACCGTACCTCGGTATATGTGACAATAAACCAAACCAAACCAATGCTAACTAGGGCGATGCAGTGGTGCAGCAGTAGACCTGCTGCCTTATAGCGCCAGAGACTCGGGTTCGGTCCTGACTAAGAATGCTGTCGGTACGGAGTTGGTAATTTCTCCTTGTGAATGTGTGGGTTTTCCCCGGGTGCTATGGTTTCCTCCCACACTCCAAAGATGTACAAGGTTGTAGGTTAATTTGGCTTCCGTAAAAATGGTATATTGTCCTTTGTGTGTAGGATAGTGCGAGTGTGCGTGGATCATGAGTCAGAACGAACTCAATAGGCCAAAAAGCCTGTTTCCGTGCTATATCTCTAAACTTAACTAAACCCCTTGATGGGCGAGGTGGGCCCAGGATCAGGCTTAAGGGCCTGTCCCACTTGGGTGTTATTTGCACGTCATTTACGCGTCACGACGCACGACGTGACATAATTTACGCGTTACGCGCGCGTCGTGCATTACGCGCGCAAGGCGCGTGGTGGCGTAGGCAGTGACGCACAGTCGCGCGAGTCGCCTCAGGATTTCGGGATTCACAAAATCTTCGCGCACCACCTGCCGCCCAAGTGGGACAGGCCCTTTAAGGAAGTGACTGGCGAGCATCTGGCTTACAATTGTGAGGTAGCGTGCTGGAGATGAAATGGGAAGTGGGATGTATAGGGAGGCATGACCAGGAAGGTGGGGATTGGAGGAGTTTGTAGGAGAACTGTTGCAAGGAACCTATTTACCTAGTCTTTTCTTTATGCCAAATTATGTCGATTGCCTGGTCTAAAGGTGCACATCCACTGAAACCTCAGTCACTTGCCCCGTCTCATTTCCCAAGAAGAGGTCAAGTATTGCCTCTCTCTAGTATGACCTCTCTGGTACCAAAAACATACCTGGACACACTGAGCAAATTCTGCCCCATACAATCCCTTAGCACAATATTGGGGACATTAAAATCAATTGCTATCACAACCCTATTATTCCTACACTTATCTGTGATTTGCCTACATATCTGCTTCTGTAAGCCCTACCCTTCTTGTGTGGGATCAAGTATTATTTACCTGTGCAAGACTGGGCTGTTGGCTAGCAACATTCAGTCATCACCTTGCCATTGCAGAAAAGGCATGTAGACAACTCCACCATCCATCTACAATATGCTGATATCATCCACAAATTCCAGCAAATCAAAGAAAATCGATATGTTTATCTAGATCTAACCATGTTCTGCCATGGTTTGACATATCAATCAGAGGGGTGATTCTTTCACAAAAAGGGTGGTGGGTGTATGGAACAAGCTGCCAGAGGAGGTTGAGGCAGGTACTCTTGCAGTGATGAAGAAACAATTAGACAGGTACATGGATAGGACAGGTTAGAGGGACCTAATGCAGATAGGTGGGATTAGTATAGACGGGACATGTTGGCCGGTGTGGGCAAGTTGGGTTGAAGGGCCTGTTTCCACTCTGTATGACTCTATGACTCTCTCCCAGCATGTGACTGGAATCCCCCACGCCTTTAAACATAGATGCACAGAGCAACAGAAATAATGTTGTTGATTTCATAGTCCTTGCTGTAAAGGGCCTGTCCCACTTACGTGTCCTTGGCACGCAAATTACGCGACCTCGTGGTCGCGTTGAGCCGCGATGGTCCTGCAAAGGTCGTCGCGATTACATGCGTACGCACAGCAGTCTGGAGCGCGTGACGTCATTTGAAGATGGACACAAAGCTGGAGTAACTCAGCGGGACCGGCAGCATCTCTGGGTGATGTTTCGTATCGAGACTCTTCTTCAGTCTGAAATGAAGGGTCTTGACCCGAAACGTCACCCATTGCTTCTCTCCAGAGATGCTGCCGGTCCCGCTGAGTTACTCCTGCATTTTGTGTCTATCTTCAATTTTCTTGGCCCCGCTCTGGGAGTAGAAGTGGGGGCGGATCAGGACCGCAACGGCCGTGAGCCCCAGGCCAAGTTCGACGATCGTTTGCCTGCTTCTGCTGCTGTTGAAGGTGAGAGGTTGCGTCGTGCCAGAGTCTTGAGCCTTGGCCATCAGTTCCGCGACAGGCCGTTGGCGCGCGAAGATTTCGTTCACTACAAAAATTTCGGAGTCCCTTGCGATGTCGCGCACAACTACATACCCCTCCGCGCTTCTGAGTGGGACCGGCCCCGCGCGGCCATACGATGCCCGTACGCCTCAACGAGACCACGAGGTTGCGTAATTTGCGTGCCAAGGACATGTAAGTGGGACAGGCCCTTTAGTCTCTGCACGCTGCAGTGTACAACCCAGAACGCTGCTGCCACCTACTGCTCAGAAGGGTAGTTACCTTACACCAATTTTGCTGGGCGTTTTAAACTTCTCAAAATTCATAACAGGAAGGTATTAGTTTCATACAAATTCTTCCCAAATACCAACAAATCAGATTTATCTCATGCGATATGCTTCAACATTGTGAAACGTCAGCTAGAGAACATCAAAGAACATCAAAGAGGAGAATGATTGAACTTTGGGCCTTCCTTCATAGTAGGAAACTTTGATTCCGCTGTGCAGGGGATGTTTATGTTAAAATACTATCGTGTTTTGTTCTTTTTTTATTCGTATGGTTGTATGGTGACCCCAAATTTCACTGTACCAATTGGTGCATGTGACAATAAATGTCTCTCTCTCTCTCTCTAGAGAATCCAAATCTTGTCATTTAAAGACTACTTCTTTGATGGCCATCCATACCTTTTCCAACAACGACAAGGGGCCTCTTGGCATTTTTTATGATCAAAGCTGCCTCTCTGACTGCTGTGGGATTCGCTGTGCCCAATGGAGGACTGGAACAACATGGAACTGTTCTAAGAGAGAAAGACAATTTGATGGATTATTCTGTCTCTGATCATCTAGAAACATGTGATATGCTTCAATATCAATACTGTATTCACTATAGTTTCAGAGATGCACGGTTTATCGTAAAATCAATTACATTCACCTACATAACTGATAATCATTTACAGCCATATGATTAATTAGGGTCAGGCTACTTTTCCGTAAAAGCTAAAATAAAACTTATTTGGTTCAGGACTGCTTTGTAAAACAGTGGATTAAATAAATGTAGGTAACTCTGACTTGGAAAAATACAGACATTTTAAAACTGCAAAACATGCTCCAATGGGATCCGCACCTTCATCAGCTAATATTCCTGATATCTCACGGCTGGCAAGTTTACTATAACAAAATGACTAAAGAAGAGAAAAAGGTTGAAGTCAATATTACACTGGAAATCTGCAGATATTCATTTCGACTTAAGTAGTTGAGCTTTATTTGCAAATTCCCAGAACATCATAGACCATTAAATGATCATTCTTTGCTGCTACTCAAGCCCTGTCCATTTTTCTGATTCTCAGAAGTTTTAAAAACTGCTGCAGTGAAACACGCTGATGTGGCCCTGCAATCTTCTGGAGTGTTAAGTTGACTCATCGTGGTATCCTTGACCACAGGACCAGAAATTATTAATCCACTGCATCATGAAACCCAAATCAATGTTCAACGATTTCCTCTGTATTGGATGAAAAATCACAGCCAGAGAACCAGTTAACAAGAACAAACATTACAAAACAGTCCTAAATAGGCACTTTGCCCTGCTGATGTTCCATCCTGCCCTGGCCCCATCCATTAGAAAATAGAATCAATTTTAAGAGAATCGATTTTCCTCCAGGTGGGCAAATGCATTGTGTTTGCATTACCTTTCTGCAAATTAAAATAAGTTTGTTTTCTAGCTTACACAAAAGAACACAAGGTGCTGGAGTAAGTCAGCGGGTCAAGCAGCATCTCTGGAGAACATGGATAGGTGAAGTTTTGGGTTGGGATCCTTCTTCAGACTGATTTTTTACTTTTCCAGTTCTGATGAAAAATTAGCAACCAGAATTGTTAACTGTTTTCCTTTTTGCAGAGGCTGCCCGACTTGCTAACTATCTCCAACAATTTCTGTTCAACAAACAGAATCACTGATTAAATTAATTTTCTAAAATGAAGGACCAACGATGAGTCATCTTGGTACGCACACTTACCTCAGTGATGCAGTGTGGATTTTTGAAGTCACCATATCTCCAGGGATATCAACATAACAAGCTCCAGGACGTCCATAGATGCTACTTCTAACTGCCTTTAAAAAATTACAATGACATTTGATGGTAAAGCGAAAAAAATAATGACGCGCATATACAGATCACGACTGCGGAATGCCATGAAACATTTTACAGACAATTACTTCTGAAGTGTAGCCACTGCTTGAACGTGGAAAATGTGGCAGTTAATTTGTATAAAGCAAATTCCCACTAGCAGCATGAAGCAGAAAATCTGTTGATGAAAAAAAATTGAAGGGAGAGGGGAATAGGTCAGGACATCTATGTGTTAATGTGTGGACGTTAACTCCACTATGTGGTCTTGATATAGTCTTTCTAACAAACCCACATGACAGAGGCACACCACATCTTTTGAAAGGTCCTATGTCCTCAGCCACAGAATTCCCTCAGTACCGCACTAAAGTCTTGTACATATTAGCACACCTTTTTCCCATATACATGGTCATAAGTTTATTTTGTGCATATGTTTATTTATTTTTTAAGTTGAGGCAGGTACAATAATAACATTTACATGTCATTTGGACAGGTACATGGATAGGAAAGGTTTGGAGGGATATGGGCCAAATATGGGCAAATGGGTTTTCATACAGTATGACTCTATGACTCAAAGCGTAATGAATTCTGCTCCCTGTAGCTGAAGACATTGTGTGCGATTAATGAAAAACCCTGATAAAATTGCTCATCATTACCGAGATACATACCCAGCTTGTTTCGGACCACATAAACACATATTCCTGTTGCTCAGGACAGTATCAAAATATCCACCACAAAACAAATTTCTTGTTCGCAAACAACTATTGCAGGAATTCCTCCACGTAAATGTGGGAAAAGGAACATCTTCCCCCCTCTTACTTTAATAAAAGTGTTTAATAATCATAGGTGATAACCTTTCAGGATAACATTTGAAATCATTTCTTACAGGCAATTTTATTTTAGACGATTAATAACAAGTTCTGCTCACAGTATGAACTTTTTTTGTGCATGCATTCATTCAATTCTGTCCATTTCTATCAGATGCTCAAATACTAGCCAGTAAGGTTATTCTTTCACTGGTCCATATAAAGACCTTCAATATCCACCTTGCACTAGGCCCAAGGTTGTTGCAAGTTTATGCCTTTCTTTCATGATCTGCTGACAAATGTATTAGAGAGAGGGTCACGTGGTGAAGAGAGGATGTGGGTGTGATGGTCAGGACTGAGGAAAGGATATTGTTCTGGAAACGACAGCAAGATGATCATATGAGTAACAGAACATGATGGGAGAAACAGGTCTGAAGTGAAGGCAATGAATAACAATAAAAATTAAAGGTGGCAGCTACTTGAGGGAAAGGGACCAGTAAAATCTCTAGCCTCGACCCATATAGAGCTTGTTAAAGCTGGCCTCAAACCTGTGTTCGCACCCTCACAAGCTTCATATGCAAGGTAGAATATTACACAAGTCACAGCAAAAAAGGAGACACAAGGAACTGCAGATGCCAATCTACAAACAAAGACACAAACTGCTGGAGTAACTCAGCAGGTCAGGCAGCATCTCTGGAGAACATGGACATTACCACAACAATTTTCTTCCTGTTCCACACATAACAGAAGGTTGAACACCCATTCCACCATTTTCTTTTTAAACGGCATAATGATCAACGAACAGGATATCTTACCTACCATCCCCTTTGAATTCCAAATTACCTTTTCAATAATGACAGGCACAACTTCCAAGCTGCTTGGTCTAGCTGAGAATTTGCTGTAAAGTCTGCATGCCTCAACCTGCCAAAATAAATGTGAAGCCGGTTAAGAAAGAGTAAAGGTAGACCAAAACCTTGTCATGATGCAGGTTTGAGAGTTTGAAGATAGATGTTATATAGGTACATGGAAGAAGATTTTTTTCTCAAATTACTTAGTAGTACAGAATGCCCCGACTTTCAGAACCTGTACATCAACAAAACGGTTTGCATCCTGCAGTCTGGAATGCACACATGGAAGAGAGAAATATGTACAAGTGCACAGTGTTCATAATAATTTGCTGATGTCTTTATTTAAGGATGGTTAATGCCAATAGAATGACGTCCTTTTCAAGAATCAATGCCACCTACATGCCTCCTCCCCACATTGACAAAATATTACTTCAACATAAATAAGCAATTGTTACTTGAACCTTGTGAAGTTAACTTCCCTTAGTGATTGTTAAAAAGCGCATGAAATCCTGACTATAAACTTCAAGCACTAGCTAATCAAAAAATTGATAACTATCAAACCATTCAGTATACTTTCATATCTATCACATCTTAAAAGTGGTAAGTAGATCATTTAAGAATACATTGAGAAGAATATCCGGAGGATACATTGGTTAATATTAGAGGAGCGTTTAAAGCCTCTGGGCCTGTACTCACCGGAGTTTACAAGGATGAGGAAGTATCTAATTTAAATCGACCATGTAATGAAAGGCTCGTTAGAGTGGACATGGAAATGATGTTTATGTAATTGGAGAGTCTAGAACCAGACGGCCCAACCTCAAGATGAGTGTCTCAAAAGAAGGTTTAGACGATTGCATGACCCTCAAGCTAATCCACTCATCGAACGTATGAATTTTTTCTCAGGATACCAGAATGAAGGTGAAACTATTGAATCGTTTGTATCTTATAAAAAAGGCTGCAGGAACTTGCAGATTTGGCGATCTCAAAGACAAATTTATTAGAGACCAGTTGGTGTGTGGTCTTCTTAATGACAAGTTGAGAAGAAAGCTCGTCCGCGATCCTGCAATAACTCTGGATAGAGCTGTAGCGGTCTGTGAGATTTACGAGCTGTCAATTCGCAATGCTCAAACGCTCATCTAGGCACAACATTCCAACGTGGGAGTAGATAGTATACATTCCAGTATAGAGGTTGATAGTGTGCTAGGTCCATTTCCAAGGCAACAAAGGCAGCAGCAGGTAGCACTACAAGGTCAGCTTGTGAGCGCTCAGGCCTTATCTCCCAGTCAACCCAGGCAAGAATTAACAATGCAGAGACAGTTTAGTTATCCTGCGGCTCGTTTAATTCAAGAATGTAATAACTGTCGATGGAATCGTTCTGCAGGCACATTCTATAATCACACAAAATGTGCAGAACAGTGAGCCAATGGCCACCGTAACAATAAACAATAAAGTGATCGAGATGAAAATCGACACTGGAGTGAAATGCAATGTTTTGTCTCAGGAACAGCTTAATCGTCTGAGGAAGGCAGAGCTATTAAAACCCAGCAATGTTACTCTTCTCGCATATGGGGGAAACGAGGTAAATACGGTCGGTATTGTGAAGCTGCCGTGCCACCTAGGGGATCAACCATACAGGTTGCGATTCTGTATCATCGACCGCAATGTTATCCCACTTCTGACACCATATGCAAAGTACTATTAATACATAGTCGTTATATATAACAATTGCTTTAATTAGAATACATACAGAGACCATCAAAATGAGTACTGTAGGCTCTGAGTCGTAAGTAGAACCAACCAGCATGCCACCAGGTGGTGGTGTGGAAATCCTGACATGGATTATGGATCAGGTCATCAGCAGCAAAACCAGACACGGAACAAATCAGCAATACTGTTTGATCTACAAGATGTAAATTCAAAATGGAGATGGGGAGGAATTTCTTTAGCCGGAGGGTGGTGAATCTGTGGAATTCATTGCCACAGACGGCTGTGGGGAGCAATTCAAGTTCAAGTTACATTTATTGCCACATGCACCAATTGGTACAGTGAGATTTGAGTCACCATACAGATAAAAAGAACACAATAGATGATAGAATTTAACATGAACATGCGGAATCAACGTTCTTTGGGTATGTTTAAGGTAGAGATTGATAGGTTCTTGATTAGGAACAGAAAAGGTTATGGTGAGAAAGCAGAAGAATGGGGTTGAGGGAGCCGCCGTCAGTCATGGCAGCCTCGCCTACAGTCTGTCTGTCTTTTCGCCTTTTTTGTTATTTTTACTGTGTTTTTAAAAGTATGTGTTAATGTTCTTTGGTTTGTTTTATGTGGGGGTGGGGGGGGGGGAGGGGAGGGGAAACTATTTTTCAATCTCTTACCTTGCCGGAGATGCAATATTTGTTTTCCGGATCGTATCTCCGGTCGCTCTGCGGCCTAACATCATGGAGCTGGCGGCCTTGCTAGAGGTTGACTTTGAGCCCGACCGTGGGGCTGCGGACTTACCATCAGAGCCTGCGATCCCTTGCCTGAAATCGATACTCCAACCGTGGCCTGCGGATTTCAACATCAAGGAGCTCGCAGTCCTGGGTAGAAACTGATGTCGGGAAGCTCCAAGCCGCAGGAGGTTCGACCAGTCCTGACTCGGGTGTTCCGATCGCCCGGCACGGGGAGCTGAGATCGCAGAGGGCTCGACCGCCGGCAGTGGGAGCCAAGGTCGCCCCAACAACAGAAGGTACGAGCGTCCCGACCATGGGAGAACAAAGAAGGGATGAAGGTTGAACTTTTTTCCCCCTTCCATCACAATGAGGAATGTGGAGGAGTCGGTGTGGTGGACGTTCATGTTAAAAATGTATTTGGGTGTCTTGTTGCTCTTTATTGGAATGACTGTATGGGAATCTGAATTTCACTTTACCTTAATTGGTAGATGTGACAATAAACTCACCTTGAAACCTTGAAATATATCAGCTATGATTGAATGGCTGAGTAGACGTGATGGGTTGAATGGCCTAATTCTGCTCCTATGTCTTATAGAAACATAGAAACATAGAAATTAGGTGCAGGAGTAGGCCATTCGGCCCTTCGAGCCTGCACCGCCATTCAATATGATCATGGCTGATCATCCAACTCAGTATCCCGTACCTGCCTTCTCTCCATACCCTCTGATCCCCTTAGCCACAAGGGCCACATCTAACTCCCTCTTAAATATAGCCAATGAACTGGCCTCGACTACCCTCTGTGGCAGGGAGTTCCAGAGATTCACCACTCTCTGTGTGAAAAAAGTTCTTCTCATCTCGGTCTTAAAGGATTTCCCCCTTATCCTTAAGCTGTGACCCCTTGTCCTGGACTTCCCCAACATCGGGAGCAATCTTCCTGCATCTAGCCTGTCCAACCCCTTAAGAATTTGTAAGTTTCTATAAGATCCCCTCTCAATCTCCTAAATTCTAGAGAGTATAAACCAAGTCTATCCAGTCTTTCTTCATAAGACAGTCCTGACATCCCAGGAATCAGTCTGGTGAACCTTCTCTGCACTCCCTCTATGGCAATAATGTCCTTCCTCAGATTTGGAGACCAAAACTGTACGCAATACTCCAGGTGTGGTCTCACCAAGACCCTGTACAACTGCAGTAGAACCTCCCTGCTCCTATACTCAAATCCTTTTGCTATGAAAGCTAACATACCATTCGCTTTCTTCACTGCCTGCTGCACCTGCATGCCCACTTTCAATGACTGGTGTACCATGACACCCAGGTCTCGCTGCATCTCCCCTTTTCCTAGTCGGCCACCATTTAGATAATAGTCTGCTTTCCTGTTTTTGCCACCAAAATGGATAACCTCACATTTATCCACATTATACTGCATCTGCCAAACATTTGCCCACTCACCCAGCCTATCCAAGTCACCTTGCAGTCTCCTAGCATCCTCCTCACAGCTAACACTGCCCCCCAGCTTCGTGTCATCCGCAAACTTGGAGATATTGCCTTCAATTCCCTCATCCAGATCATTAATATATATTGTAAATAGCTGGGGTCCCAGCACTGAGCCTTGCGGTACCCCACTAGTCACTGCCTGCCATTGTGAAAAGGACCCGTTTACTCCTACTCTTTGCTTCCTGTTTGCCAGCCAGTTCTCTATCCACATCAATACTGAACCCCCAATGCCGTGTGCTTTAAGTTTGTAAACTAATCTCTTATGTGGGACCTTGTCGAAAGCCTTCTGGAAGTCCAGATACACCACATCCACTGGTTCTCCCCTATCCACGCTACTAGTTACATCCTCGAAAAATTCTATAAGATTCGTCAGACATGATTTACCTTTTGTAAATCCATGCTGACTTTGTCCAATGATTTCACCACTTTCCAAATGTGCTGCTATCCCATCTTTAATAACTGACTCTAGCAGTTTCCCCACTACCGATGTTAGACTAACTGGTCTGTAATTCCCCGTTTTCTCTCTCCCTCCCTTCTTAAAAAGTGGGGTTACGTTTGCTATAGTCTTAAAGGCACTTTACAAAGTCGTTCCTGCAGGATTCTATCTATCTATGTATGGTGTTCACTCCAATTAGGGGTTGAGTGGTGCCATCTGCTTCACGATGTCCTGCCACTCTCTTCCGTCCCCAGCTAGCGTGCTAGCTCTGACCAGAGAGTTGATATAGTATAATCAGGGGCTTAAACCCTGGTGCGTGTTGGCCATTAATCATGATGCAGTTTTACTCATACGTAAGCTAAGCGGATGAGCAGTCCTCTCCGAGCAAGAAAGAAAAAACATAACATAAACATTTCAACATAAACATCAACCACAGTGGAACCAGCACTTCCCACTGTGATGAAAGGCACAAAAGTCCAGTCAATCTTCCTCCTGTTCACCCGTGGTCGGGGCCCTGAACCCTCCGCAGTCGCCTCAAGAGAGGCACTCGCTTTCAAGAGAGAGCTAGATAGGGCTCTTAAAAATAGGGGAGTCAGGGGACATGGGGAGAAGGCAGGAACGGGGTACTGATTGGGGATGATCAGCCATGAACACAGTGAATGGTGGTGCTGGCTCGAAGGGCCGAATGGCCTCCTCCTGCACCTATTGTCTATTGCCTATTGCCTCTACGTACAGGCTCTCTCGCCGGGATGATCAAGACTCCAACCTCAGGACGGATTGGAACACTCTGCGGCTTGGAATTCCCGAACCGGCCGCTTCTTACCGGGGATCGCGGCTTCATGATGCCAAGTCCACAGGCCCCGCGGTTGGAGCACTTCTTCAGGCAGCTCCGCGATGTTAAAGTCGCGCCGTGCCTGCTGTTGAAAGCTTTGGCTCTGGGCCGGTCTCCGGTCGGAAAGGCCGCACCAATCCAGTTGATAGGCCGCGAGGGGGACAGAAATGCGACACGGAGAAAGGTTGTATCTCCGTCGACTAGGTGATAAGTGACAGGAAACAGTTTCCCCAATTCCCCACCAGCATCCCCCCCCCAACCGCACATAATACATACCGAGAGACATTAAACATATTGAAAATAACAAAAAGCCGAAAGAAATACACAAGCTGCTGGTGCCTTCTTGGAAAAAATCCTGCAGAATTAATTATCCCAAAATATGTGCAGGTGTACTCAGAATGAAAATAATTAACTCTATCCACTCTATTAGGGCAGTAATTTAATTTTTTTGGACAGCCTGCAGCTCCTCTGTAAGCCACCAGGTGCCACCAAAGGGCACACATCATTACAATAGACAATAGACAATAGGTGCAGGAGTAGGCCATTTGGCCCCTTCAAACCAGCACCGCCATTCAACGTGATCATGGCTGATCATCCCCAATCAGTACCCCGTTCCTGCCTTCTCCCCATATCCCCTGACTCCGCTCTTTTTTTTTTTTTTTTTTTTTTTTTTTTTTTTTTAATTAGAAGTACGGTAAATTACAATAACACACAACACATATATCTAATACATTTTTTGTACCGCTTCATTTTTTTTTTTTTTTAAAGCTTTAAGAAAAAGATAGAAGTAAGGAAAGTAAAGAAGGTGCGCAAGAGTTGTGAAGTGCAAGAGAGTGTTGGGAAAAGAAAGCCCCTTAGAAAAGAAGTTAGAGAAGGAAGTAAAGTAAGAAAGTAGACCCTAGAAAAGAAAGAAAAAGAAAGTAAGGACAATCGCTCTATTATAACATTAAACTCCGCAGAAAGACTACCAACCAAGTCTGTTTTTGTTGTTTTATCTCCCAATGCCAGGTCCTGATACCATTTATTTATTTATTTATTTTTAAAATTACTATTGCACCTCATGCTTGTAATAGGTCCATAAACGTAGACCA